>NC_084724.1:13792379-14100823 GCF_033807575.1 Cydia pomonella | reverse complement strand
CAACGCGACGCAACGCACCAGTGTGGCCTCACTCTTACGCAATTATTGTCCGAGCGTCAGAAATTGTCTTGCTAGTTTTTTGAGCTTTAAGTTTTCTCTAAATTTAAACCTGTATCGATTTGACGTTTTTATCAGACTTCTGTCATATCATGTGCACATAATGGCCTAAAAATGTTATCTATATTATGTTGATAAGAAACTGGTTATATGCACCAAATGTTTTGTTGGTTTATGACATAAATATCAAATCGGCTATGTTTGACTTCCGGGTGTGAATAGGAATTGTGTATTTCGCCGGCTGAGAATACGTTTGTGCCGTGTCCATTTTTGGGAAAAATAGTTTTTTTATGATTATAAAATGACAAAAATATTGAATAGTAATGTTTAAAAAAATATATTTTTTTCAAAAATGTTGTGCCATATCCAAATTTTTTGTCATATCATTGTACGTTTAACATTTACTCATTAAAAACGGATATGGCATTGATAAAAATCCTTTTATTGCTCGATGTAAAAAACATTTGTATGGTACAGTCACGTCTGAAAACATCGACACAATCGAAGTGCTAAAAATATGTATACACCACTTTATGGCCCATATATTAGGGTAGTGTATACATATTTTTGGCACTTTGTCCGTACCGATATTTTCAGACATGACCGTACTATAAATAGTAAACCTATGTGCCGAAATGAAAAATAAGTTCAATATTTCCTACATATAGAACTTTTCGAAAAAATCGGACAGACAGACGGACATGACGAATCTATAAGGGTTCCGTTTTTTGCCATTTGGCTACGGAACCCTAAGAAGTAAGTGGCGTATGGCACAAGAGTATTCTAGAAGATTTGCTTTTAATCTGACATGTGTCATATAGACTGTAGTTTCAAGTTGGCCCAGAAATAAGCTTAGTATGGCCGTCTAGTGTTAGCTGTTAGGTCTAGAATTTTCAAATTGCTATTTGGCTGTGTTCCCGTCTAAATGCGATGACGTATTTATGTTTATTATTAATTTTCTTTTTTAGTTTTTTTTTTTTCATCACTTTAATGACCTATCTATACTTGGTTTATTTTGTTACTGTTTTTAAATATTCATTGTATAGTACATTACGATACAAGTGCGAAAAATAGGAAATTCGAAACGAGTGGCGATAAATTAAAACACGACCGAAGGGAGTGTTTTAAATCGACACGAGTTGCGAATTACCTATTCGCACATGTGTCGTACAACGTTTTACAGTACATATGGCCCTTTAAATGTTCGACACAGTAACGTAATATGCTACTTCTCGCACTAGTGCTATAAAGTAGCCCCATATGTACTGTAAAATATGTTTTAGCGTTGTAATGCGAAGTCCCACATTCAAACCTACCTTTGCAAATATACAAGACTGTATAATTAAAAATAATAATTGGAAATCCATTTTTTTTAGGTACAGTACGGACCAAGTGCCAAAAATATGTATACTCGACCTTATTGCCTATACAAGGTGGACAAAAAATATGTGCATTCCCGTTGCCGGGGAGGTTTTGGGATTATACTGAGCAACTTACTATGGGACCAACCCCGCAATAGCGAAAAAAAATTTTTGACTCACACATTTCAGCTGGGCCATTTTCTGTGGGAGGGTAATTTTTTTTCCCGATTTCGGACTTGGTGCCATAGTAAAAGTTGCTCAATATAATCCCAAAACCTCCCTGCCAACGAGAATGCATATATTTTTTTGGCCACCTTGTATATAAAGGTAGTGTGTACAATCACGTCTGAAAATATCGATGTAAAAAATGTGCCAAAAATATGTATACACTATCTTAATATATGGGCAATAAAGCCGTGTATACATATTTTTGGCACTTTTTTCGTATCAATATTTTCATCGCGAGGAAACCTGCACACATCTGCGAAGAAATTCAAAGGTGTATGTGAAGTCCCCAATCCGCGTTGGGCTAGCGTGGGGACTATAGCCCGAGCCCTCTCGCGCATGAGAGGAGGCCTGTGCCCAGCAGTGGGACGTCTATAGGCTGAATTATTATTATTATTATTTTCAGACGTGACCGTACACACATTTTTGTCACTTTGTCACCACCATTATTTATGATTGATAAGTGATATTATACTACTAAGTATCGCCTTAAATCCTTAAATATAGCAAGATGCAGGTATCAGTGTGAAATACTTACCCCCTTATTCATGAAACATTACGGGCCTGATTTAGTTAAATTATGTTTTATCCCTTTCTTACTAATACATTAGTCAAAATGACAGATAAAGACAAACGATTCCCAGCTAATTCAGGCCAGTAACGCGTTTATGAATAACGCCATTATTGTTTCGTAATGCCGTCTCTACTAGCGAGCTGCGCGGCTGCCGCGGGTTGGCATTCGACATTTACATCGATCGATCGCATTTTCTATCGCACCAATGCGTCAGTGCGAGCGAGATGGACTGCGGTCAAGTTTACGCAGCCGCTAACGTAAAACTTTGAGTGTTAACTCATGGTACGGCTACTTGTTTCTTCTAGTTAGAACTGTTAAAACGAGTAACTCTTGCAAAATTATTAATTAGATGTTAAAAATATCTCTAATGAAACGGTCCCATGCAGACAGAATTTCCTAAAAACTATGTCCAAATGTATGAAACTTAAATCTAGATGTAATATAGATCTTTTTCATTGTAATAGTGGAATACGATTTAAAGGGCTATTTAAAAAAGTATACACAAAAACAACATTATGAAACTGGTCAATAAATATAGTCATCAATTTTTCCTTTAAATATAAGAAAGTCAGTTTCGTCGTGTCGTTTTTGTAATATTTTTCACACAAAACTCGCAACGCAGCTTCGAACACATCCATATAAGATCCACGACACGATTAGAAGTAGATTTTAATGAAATAATGTTGAATTTCGAAATTTTAGAAAAGACTGAAGTTTAATTAAAATCAAGTACTTTATAGACTAGAGCACAAGTTGTAATAATGTTGAACTCGAAATTCTTGCTTCAATACGGAAAATGCTCTACTGGAACTGCTATTATAATGTTCTCGTAAGTGCGAGTCAAATGACGATTTAAGAAGCAAAGTAAAGCATTCTACTTATTGTCGTACTTTTGTATATCATTTTTTTCTAACCAATAAACATTGTCAATATAAGAAAAGTTATGATAACGACTCGCAACTAGTTAAAACCAATAAAATTGGAATACTAATGTTGTTTAGTAGCCATCGATTGATAATTGAAATTGTGTTCATAACTTTGATTGCGCTGTACTCATTAGAATCTATCGTTTACTCGATTATACCTCATTGTTGTGACGTAATTATGTATGTTAACCATTATTCCTTTGAACATATACCATAACGAACCCTTCTCTAAAGGAAAGCCACACATATCAGTATACCCAGTGAACTATAGTATTTTTAAAACAGCATGGGTGCAGTGAAAGATGTCTTTTTAGGACAATTTTGAAAGATTTTGCGTTTTAAGGTTATGAAAAATTGTATGCATGTCACATCTGTCACCGTACCCATGCTGTTTGAAAAATACTACAAATGACGAAGCAAAGAGTCATATGTATGTATGTATGTCACTTTATTGCACATAAACAGGTTCACATAAAAAAAAAGATGTACAAAGGCGAGCTTATCTCTAAAAGGGATTTCTTCCAGCTAACCTTATCGTACCTTAGCGTATCGTATGTTATGCAGGAGTTGGCGATAACCTTGAGATTGTCTTGTCATGTATTGGGTTGTGTGGCGCCATCTGGCTCAGGTGTCAAAACCGCTTGTATGGCTTTCATACAGACATACACTCTTCACTTGCACGTGGGTATATTATAATTGATTTGTCTCCGGTACAAGCTCCGACACGCTAGGCTAACGGCTTAAGCCAGCGCCGCGGTGTAGTATTGATTCGTTTTCATTTACTCCAAATTATAAAAAGACGCATTCGAACAACATAACTTCGTCCACAAATAACGCCAGTGAGTAATAGTAATAAGTATTAAAGCAAGTGTAAATATCCGTATGAAACGTCGCTCCATCGCTGCGTCGATCTATAGTTCGATTTTTTTTAGCACTAGTAAAAGGTAAACAATCTACACATGTCTTTTTATTGAGAAACGCTTAAAAAACAGTAACTTTAAGGGCGGCCGATGGATGCAATATGGTGACGAAAGCATAAGATGGATAAGACTTAATAAGTTTCGAGTTATATTTATGTATAAAAATATATGCATTTTTTGTTATTATATCAGTAAGTTCCAAATAATGATGAAGTATCACTTTACGAATACGCACCTCTTACATCTGTAGATGTAGAGAGGTCATTTCCCCTGTATAAGTGTATAGTGAACTATAAAAGGAATTGTCTGAAAATATCGAATAAAGAAAAAATATGATTAATTATTTCAAGAATAAAACACTATAACTTTTTTGAAATTATGTTGTCTTTATTTAAATCGATTGTAGTCGTATTCATATTACGTATATCGTTCAACATTATTTTGACGTAATTTGCATCCGTCAGCCGCCCATTTATTACTTATGAAAACAAAAGAATGTAAAAGATCGTATATAATTTATAATTGGTGTTATGCAGTGAATTATTTTTCTAGTGTTTTTCAAAAAAGGACACGTTAAAATCACCTTTCTAATGCTAAAAAAAATTGACTATACCATATATTAACGATAATCGATCATAGATCGGTTGATTTAAAATGTTTTATTAATAAATCGCTCGACGACGATGGATAGATAAAACATTGACCTTAAACATGCGATTTATACTTAACTCGCAGAATTATGTAGACATGCAATTCGGTTTTTATGTAAATACGGCCAGTCTAAAGGAAGGGTTATGACTTTAGCACTCTATTGTACGCTTGTAAGCTTATCTCTTGTGTTTCAGCTAAAGAACATTGATGATAATAGAGAGGTAAAGTCTAAGAAAAATACGTGCCCTTAGTTTGACATCGAAAACAGATGGCGCTGTACTGCGCCATATGTTGCGCGGTCACTAAATTGTTAAACATCAACTTTTGAGAATCAATTAATGTATGGATCTGTGCAGCGTCATCTCGTTTACCTGTCTTTTTTTTCGCACAAAATTTTCTTAGTTCTTCACATCATTCTCAATAGGGAGCGTGCATGAACTGTAGGAGGCAGCACAGGAGCCGTCAGATTTTTGGCGCGAGGCGTAAATGTGATGTTCATTGCTCCGATGTAGCCCACAAGATGGCAGGACCTACTATGCACAAGAAAACACGTGACGTGTGAATGTACATGTTTATTGTTCCGATTCAGGCCACAAGATGGCAGACCCTCCAACGCGCACGGTCCCTATCAATGTTCCTTTGGTTTCCGCGTATAAGTCGAAACGGTTGAGCCGATTTTCACAAGAAACCGGATTACATTGCCATTTGTCGAATAGATTGTTATACAATCGTGGAAGAGTTATCTTTTTTCGTCTAACTTCCACGCATTGAGTAAGTGTACAGAAAAGTATAGTATAACCGATGTTGTTTATGACTAGTCTTTTTTTTTATCGAAACGGCCCCAAGGGAACATATATTTTAATAAGGCAGTTATTTTAGCGACTGGCAATAATTAGTAATATTGTCCTTGGGTTAGTTTCAAAATTATATTTTTCAATAAAATGAGAAAAATTGAAAAAAAAAAGCTTTTGTAAACTAAGGTGGTTATTTATTATAATAAATCTTCTAAAACTCGAGATTATTTTATTTAAACTAGGTTGTATGCCATCTTAAGAATACTAACAGAAATTGGTTCTGGTACAGTCAAGTGTAAAAATATGGGTGTACACATGTTACTCAAAAATATGTCCCATAGCATCTTATTCCAGTGTAATAAGAGCGTAGTACCATATTTATGAGACGATTCTCTCTCTACATATTTTTGCACTTGACTGAACTTAGTTTCTCGCTACGCTCTGTATGTTCAGTCGCCATCAGATATATCTGAGCGGCCGAGGTGCTCAAAAATATCTGAACACGCACTGTAGCGCCTTGACAATAGAGGCGTGTTCAGATATTTGCGAGCACCTTGGCTGCTCCCATATATCTGATGGTGACTGTATCAACACTCGTGATAATTTCGTTTCATTTAATTCAGTTCAAATATTGTGGAATACAGGGAAAAGAAAATACACAAAAATTAATTAACTACTTATAATAATAACGTATTTATCACAATTTTTCTCAGATAACGTAACTGAGATCTTTAAAAATATCTAATATAAAAATATGATTTAGATTTATTTATTTCATGATACAGATTACGTTATAGATTGCAGGCATGTCAATCTACAAGAATTCATATTATGAGATTTATATTTAGTCTACTTACTACTATAATGTCTATAATATAATACATACAGCTCTAACACACATACAATTTAAAACACAGTTTCAAAGAATGAAAATTTTAATACAAATATCACATAACGGTGTTAATTATGATAATAACCATTCTTACACGATTCAAACAAAACAAAATGATCATGTTATATGTAGGTACTTTCTCTACGTTGAGCTGTCTGCAACTACGAGTACATACTTGACGTACAGCTTTGAATGCCACCTGTCTAATTTTCATAAACTGCCTTTTCTTATTTAATAGTTTTTATCAACGTCAGATCATGTCCAATTTCACTGCAAGTTTCGACTTCACACATGATTAGTTTCCACGACCTTCTCGCCTTTCGTCCTCTTTTTCCCCTCCAAATCGGCGTATATGTCCTCTAGACTCCTCATCTTGGTCTCGGGCACGCACCAGATGAGGTAGAACACGTTGGCGAGGCAGATGAAGCTGAATATCCAGAAGATGGAGTGGTACCCGATCCATACGATGAGCGGCGCGAACAGCTTGAGCAGCGCGAAGTCTGTGGCGAGGGATATGGCCATGATGAGGGTCGCCACTGTGCCGCGGAGCTGGAAAATAAGGTGGGTAGGTAAGTGTACCGACGAATGTTTTATAAAAGTGGGAAACTGTATGCTATCACAAAATAGAGTGGTTTCCCTTAGAAAGAGTACTTGTATGTAGTGTTGACACGGGATCTACATATAGGCAAAGAAAAATGATTGTAATAGAGTTAAGTCTAAGAAAAAAAACGCGCTCCTTATTTTGACATCCAAAACAGATGGCGCTGTACTGCGCCATATTTTTTGCGGTCACTGAATTGTTAAACGTCAACTTTTGACAGTCAAGCGTTACCGCAAAATGTACGAAACTGTACAAGCAAGAAATTTTATTGTCTTAGATTGTACGCATCTTAATCAATGTGTCTTTGATATAGGTACAGTACAGGCGAGATAAATAAAATGTATTCATAAAGTGTTACCAAAATATTTAGTCCTTTGTTTCTTTCCCACTACTGTCGTTCAGCTGTTGACTATTTCAGTCTATTTTTAGAGAACTTCCGCCTCAAGTTTGGTGCTGAATTTACGCCTGAAATATTTTAGTAGCAATATTTTCCAATAAGATATATTTGCTTGCCTTTTGCATTATTAGGCGTCAGTTCTGACGGACAGGAGGAAGAGGAAACCGATGAGTTTTGTTTATTATCTTATAAGCTAGAATTTCATTTCTTGGCCTTGGCCTCCCTCGTGGCCTTCTTCTCGGCCGCCCTCGCGATCTGCTTGGCAGGCTTCAGGTTACCCTTCAGGCAGAACCTCTGGTTCCTCAGGGCATTTAGGGTCCATTCCAAGGGTAGATTCGTACCTGAACTTCTTAGGCTTCTTGATACCATTCCTGTGGGCCTTGCGGTTTTGGTTATGATTTGTGTGGTTTTTCGACTTCGCCATTTTTCAGTATTCACGGTACCGCAGCCGAAGAAGTACTTATTGAAAGTTATTTTACTCTTTGAATGCTTTACGTCATTAACAAAATCGTCACTTAAACTCTAAGGTCACGGGTGCAAGCGGAACATTTCTTGAAAGTGTGAAGGTTACTTTGATAGCGAACGCCATAACACATAATACTTATAGTTGTCCATGGCGCTGTGGGCATGACGTTACGAGGTACTAGTTACGACGCCTTTAGGTGTTCTTGGCGTTCAAAAGGTTAACAATTGAATGACAAAACTTGTCCAAGCTATGGAGATAAAAAGCTTACCTGAAAGTTGAACATCTCAGTCATAATGACGAAGGGCAGCGGCTGCAGGCCCGACGCGTCGGCGAAGATGCACACGCAGAGCGCCACGATGGGCACCCAGCCCGCCATGTACACGCCGATGCTCTGCAGGTAGAACCACACGCCCAGGAGACACATGCTGAAGCCGGCGAATAGGCTCGTCACGGCGAGGAGCGGCTGCAATGAGGGAACAATTATAAAGATTTCTCTAGGATTTAAATATTACCAAAGATAATTTGAAATAGTGGTGTATTGTCTAAGAAAACTTTAATTGTAGCCACGTAAATTTACTGCCACCTTTCGACACATGATTAAAACTTTTAGAACGCCATTTGACTTTGATCCTTATTATTTCATTGATATTATGTGTTAAATTTGTTAAATATCAAAAAGTGGCGCCATTTTACCAGGCACAACCTAAAGTTTATGGCACCATCGCTCGTAACGATGCTTTTTAGGGTTCCGTAGCCAAATGGCAAAAAACGGAACCCTTATAGATTCGTCATGTCCGTCTGTCTGTCCGATTCTGTCACAGCCACTTTTTTCCGAAACTATAAAAGCTATACTGTTCAAACTTGGTAAGTAGATGTATTCTATGAACCGCATTATGATGTTTACACAAAAATAAAAAAAAAACAATAAATTTTGGGGGTTCCCCATACTTAGAACTGAAACTCAAAAAATCTTTTTTCATCAAACCCATACGTGTGGGGTATCTATGGATAGGTCTTTAAAAATGATATTGAGGTTTTTAATATCATTTTTTTCTAAACTGAATAGTTTGCGCGAGAGACACTTCCAAAGTGGTAAAAAGTGTGTCCCCCCCCCCCCCGTAACTTGTAAAATAACAGAATGAAAAATCTAAAAAAAATATATGATATACATTCTCATGCAAACTTTCACCGAAAATTGGTTTGAACGAGATCTAGTAAGTAGTTTTTTTTTAATACGTCATAAAAATTAAAAAAAAAATTTTTTTTCATCAAACCCATACGTGTGGGGTATCTAGGGATAGGTTTCCAAAAATGATATTTAGGTTTCTAATATCATTTTTTTCTAAACTGAATAGTTTGCGCGAGAGACACTTCCAAAGTGAAAAAATGTGTGTCCCCCCCTGTAACTTCTAAAATAACAGAATGAAAAATCTAAAAAAAATATATGATATACATTACCATGCAAACTTCCACCGAAAATTGGTTTGAACCAGATCTAGTAAGTAGTTTTTTTTAATACGTCATAAATGGTACGGAACCCTTCATGGGCGAGTCCGACTCGCACTTGGCCGCTTTTTTATATTTAAATAATTTAACTCATATCAGTAAAATAATAAGGATCAAAGTCAAATGGCGTTCTAGAAGTTTTAATCATGTGTCGAAAGATGGCAGTAAATTTACTGTGGCTACAAAGTTTTCTTTGACAATACACCTCTATTTCAAATTCTCTTTGATATTATATTACTTGTCTGTTTAGAAATAGGGTTAAATATATGTGTGCAGTCTAATACTATAGAACATGCGCTGATTTTGATCCCCTCTGTCTTCGACTGTTAAGGAGTTCTCTTGGCAATTACTTTTTAGGGTTCCGTAGTCAACTAGGAACCCCTATAGTTTCGCCATTGTCTGTCCGAGGCTTTGCTCCGTGGTCGTTAGTGCTAGAAAGCTGAAATTTGGCTTTATTGATATAAATCAATAAAGCCGATAAAGTCGTACAATAAAAGCTAAAAAAATTATTTATTTTAGGGTACTTCCCCTACACGTAAAGGGGGGGGGGGGTGATTTTTTTTTGCTTCAACCCTACAGTGTGGTGTATCGTTGGAAAGGTTTTTCAAAACTAATAGGGGTCTTTAACAATTTTTTTTTGATAAAGTGAATATATTCCGAAAGAAAAAAAAATGTGTCCCCCCCTCCTCTAACTTTTGAACCATAGGTCGAAAAAATATGAAAATAATCGTAGAAGTATAGCTTAAGAAAGACGTTAAATGAAAACTATAGCGGACATGATCGGTTTAGCTGTTTTTGAGTTATCGCAAAAAGTTTCCCCTTCATAGTAAAAGAGACGTATAGGTATTCACAGTTCACCCTTGGTTTATTATCTACTATACTTTAAGCTCCAGTTTAGCTTATTGTGATGGAAGAGTAACTACGGAACCCTACTAAGCATGGCCCGACATGCTCTTGGCCGGTTTATAGATTTGGCGGCTTAAGAGGTGTGTGCTTATGTAAGTATACGTATGTATGTAGATTGTAGGTACTAGATTTCGCAAGAATAAATCAGTCGCATATAATATAAGTCACGTTACGTTATGTAAGCATGTGCGGTATATTGACCTTTGTTGGCACGAGTCTTCGATTGATTCTTGCACGTGGTGCGCGGGTCAACTGATAGGGAACCCAGGGCTAAGTGCGTCAGCATGTCTGGCTGTTGCTAGTAATATACCAGCCAGCATTTGCGTGATTTTTTTGTTATAACTTTCGTTAGTTAATTAATATAGGTAAACGTCACTAGTAATGTAGGAAGAACGAAAAGCTCGGCCGATATTTGTTATTGCTATCATAAAAGGTATAGCGCTTATTTTTTACATGTTCATGCGACCAGCTGATGTTCTTACCACCGCGATATAACCGGCTGACGATTTTTTTTTGTAACAAAGTATCTGAACTATCAGTTGACAAAGTATGAAACGGGAGGCGATGGCATTTTTTTTGTTTTACGTGTTTTCGGTGGCTGCCATTCCTCAACCCACTAAGGGAGTGGCAGCTGATTTCCGCGAGGGTTCACCATACCTAGCCGTTAATCACTACACGAGTTTTCGGCCGGGAGGCGATTGGTCATGGAAATCTGTTCCTGGCTTGCGGTCTAAGAGGTGTCCCTGCTAGACAGAAATGAACGTGTTTGAGCAAACCTAATACTTAGATAAACTCTCGGTATTTTGCTCAGTGTACGTTACTTAGTAAACAGCATATTGGTTACGCAGTCATTGTCGCGGTGCGATGTCGGACGAGCGCCGCGCCGTATTTACTTAAGTGTTGGATATTAACGCGCGGAAGATTTTCCGTTCATTCACCTTGAGCAGTTGATGAATGGGTCTGTAATTGTGCATGATTAAAGGAAGAGTAACGTTAAGGACGCTGGCATAGAGTAGCACCTACCTACAGCACCTACAGCAACAGAGACAACTGCATAGAAATTTGTTTGTAAGGGGGGTCAACTATCTTTACAGCTGACTGTATGTACATACCTTACCTTTCATTCAATCAATTTAAGCCCCATTTCGACGGTTCAAGAACTAGCATGAATTGCTAAGAAGCAATGCATCGAATATTGCATGCAGGTCCTTGAACCGGCTTTATTTCCGACTTGGACATAAAATGGCACAAAAACGAAGAGATAATTCTCAATGTTCCCTACCCTCCTAGGTTTAAAAAGAGTCGTCTATGCGTCCGACATAGAAAATGGACTTACTCCACCGTATGCCTTAACCAGGGGTTATCAATCTATGGCCCACTAAGCCGTTTCCCATCGCAAACGCTAGCAGTAGGTACCTACCCTTATTCAGCTTCGTGGATCATTAGTCTCACAACCCAAGCCAATATCGGGCGATGTGGAGAAAAAAGTTGGAAAGCGGAACCTGTGCTCCGAAGCAGTAGTAAGAGAAGTATCCTTTCTTTAACTGTATCTTACCTTCCTCCCAGCTCGATCGACCAGCTGACATGCCAGAAACGAGCCGAGGATCTGCACGACCGCCAGCAGGATGGACTGCTTGTTGGGCGACAGCGCGATGCTGGTGCTCTCATCCTTGCGGGCCTCCTCGAAGATGTGGCTGGCGTACACCAGCACGGCGATGCAGCCGCAGAACTCGCGCGTCAGGTTCACGATCAGCGCCACCCAGAATGCTTTTACGGCGGTTTTGTCGGTGACTGCAAGATAAATAAGTTTGTCAGAAATTGTCATTCTTGGTATGTATGGGCTTTTATAAATAGGTTCTAATTTCAGTGGCAAATTTTGTATATTTCATTTGTATGGCTGGGCCTGAGGTTGCTGGTAATTAAATGGTAGTTAAATGCTGGTATTTTATAATGGAAGGAAATGGAATACAGCTAGTAAAGCAGTCGGACTCTCTATGAATCTCCAGAAGACTAAAGCAATGACTACTAATAGTATGGAGGCCACAGAGATAAAAATAGATGACAACACCATTGAGTATGTAACAGAATATATATATTTAGGTCAACTAATATCCAACCATGACTCAAAAACAAAGGAAATAGACAGAAGAATTGGAAACGCGTGGAAGAGATACTGGTCTCTTAAAGAGGTCATGAAAAATAGTCAAACAAGTATGCACATCAAAAGAAAGCACAATGTAAAAGGTTGAGTATAACTCAGAGAGCCATGGAAAGAAGCATCTTAAAGAGAAGAAGAATTGATAAAATAAGAAACAAGGATCTAAGAGACAAAACAGGATTTACTGATGTGACATACAGAACAAAACAACTGAAATGGAAGTGGGCTGGACATACTATTAGAGGAGGAGATAAATGGAGCAAAATTGTAACACTATGGCATCCTAGAGGACATAAAAGAAACAGAGGTAGGCAATTTAAAAGATGGTCCGATGAAATAGAAGACATGTCTGGAAGGACTAAAATATGGACCAGATTAGTGCAAAATAAGGAAGAGTGGAGAAAATTGGGGGAGGCCTTTGCCCAAAGGCACACAGAATCGGTTATCATAGATTAAGGAAAAACTATAGATACAGTATAAAAAATGTATTTCTGATATGAGGCTATAAATAAATAAATAAATAAATAAATAAATAATTTTATAATGGAAAGTGGAACAATTGGGAACATACCAACTTCAAATGCTCTAAAAAGATATAAAAAGTTAAAAACCGAATCGATTTTTGGCTAACCGTACGTTTGGTTATCGGCCTATCAAATTTTAATAAAATGATAATTTTAAATACACGTTATCATACAAAATTTGAACGAAATTAAAAACATTGCTATTCCAATTTACCCGAAACCTTATGGGGTAATTGGAAACAGTCCGAGGAGGCAATGGAAACACTGAAAAATTATGGGCCTCTTTATGTATGTCTTAAACGCAAGATTTTTTTGCAATTAGAAATACTATATATCTCACTGTTTCTAATCACCCACCGTTCCCAGTTCCCCTACTCTCCCCTATCTACATAACGGCGTCACAATATACGATGGTAACCAAAGCCTAACTCAATTCTAACGTGCCTAAACTCAATTAGGCTGCGTTTGATTTCAGAATTCCTATGGCTTTCTTCCGTCTCCAACATTAGATAAGCTTAATGATAAGTATACAACAAATTCTGGTTTGCTGGTCCAACTAAAGGTGCAGGGCAGGGCAAGGCATTCTCCATACAAACCTTGTGCACGTTTTATTCGTTAGTTTTGGCACTATAGCATTTAATTTCATTTTTTGCTTGTATATATTGGATATACGCAGAACTTGATGTAGAAATTAAAATAAAAAAAACTAAACAAGGAATACTACATCAAGCCTTAGCTAACAGAAAAATAAGCATATTTACCAAAAATAATAACTGTAGCGCAAACACAAACGAAGAAAAACGCGCACAAAGTTTGTATGGAAAGAGCTTGCCCTACCCTTCGCCTTAATCCAGTTAACCCCTCGTGTGCCGTGATTTTTTTTTCAAATAGTTTCCTCGTACGCGGATCCGCGTTCCGATGCGAGCGCTTAATAGTATTAACCTATTATTTGCACTACTGCACGGCTACCATGGGTTGGCAATTGACCATTACGTTAGCGTCTGCATGAAGTCGATAGCATTTCCTTTCTATCACACTAATACATTAGTGTGAGCGAGATGGACTACGACCTAAACATCAACTGTCAATGTCAACTCGTGGTATGGCTACAGGCCGCGTAGCCAACATGCAAACCGCTTAAGCACCGTAGCGATCGAAACGCAACTGTCACTGTCGCACTAATATGGAAGAGTGATAGAGAGACACAAAGCGGTTCGTTGTTGTAGCGATAGCGATCATCACCTTGGCTAGGCCGGCTGATATAGGTAATAATACTCATGTACAGTCAGCATCAAAAGTAGCGGATGAAACAACGCGCCAAAAGTATCTGATATTCCGGATAACTTTTCCAAATATAGATCAATCTCTAAACTTCGCGCTCAAAAGTATATCTTTTACAGTCTTAGTTGTTCTATATTAAAGACATGACTTTTTTTTAAGCCGTTACAGAATGTATTATAAAACGTAAACGTAAACGTTATTTGATCCGCTACTTTTGATGCTGACTGTACATATAGGTATGTGTACCCATATTATAGTGTAAATAAATCGTGTCAATCGCAAGGTCTTAGTTCGGCTAGAATAACTAAGTATTAAACTAGTTTCACTAGTTTCAATAAAGCTAAAACTTGAACGTCACGTAGGCACCTCTACTTAATGAAGTTGTAACGAAGAAACTTAATCGGTCATTAGTGGACCAAGTCGTTGCAGAGTGTAAGTTACTGGACATTTAATTATGACTTCGATAGGTTACCGTTAGCTTCTGCCCGCGACTTCATCGGCGCGCAATGATGATGATGATTGATTAAACTATTCTTAGATTTAATCTTTCACGATTTTTACACAATATTAACTCATAGAAACGGGCCTTAATCGCGTATTAACTTTTAAATTACCTCCGACGTTTCGAGTCCGGCGTTGTCCCCATGGTCTCGGAGAAGACTGGGTAAACTTGACATCAACGTCTTCTAGCCGCGCTTCTAGCTTGTTTTAAAAGTAAGCGATTAAGTCCCGTTTCTATGAGTTAATAAAACTATCCTTTGTCCTTCCCGGACCTTAAACTATATCTCCATACCAAATTTCATATAAGTCCGTTCAACAGTTTAAGCGTGAAGAGGCAACAGACAGAGTAACTTAGACATTTATAAGGAAGGCAATAGTCTAATATTATTAGCGTCTTGCCATGGTAACCCATACGACTTGACAGTTCATGGACTAATATTATTAGTCTAATAGGGACCGTGCGCGTTGGAGGGTCTGCCATCTTGTGGCCTGAATCGGAACCACAAATATGTACATTTACATGTCACGTGTTTTCTTGTGCTTAGTAGGCTCTGCCATCTTGTGGGCTACATCGGAACAATAAACATCACATTTACGCCTTACGCCAAAAATTTGACGGCTCCTGTGCTGCCTCCTACAGTTCATGCACGCTCCCTATACCGTCCGAGAAATGGGTCCCTAAGCTGACCTTGCGAGTATGTATGATGTTGCTTAGTGATTTTAAATTAACTTCTGAGGGTTCATTTGAGTTGGTATTGTTTGGGTTTTTCAATGTTCACGAAAAAATGGCGAAGTCGACGGCAAAACGAGTCTGGAATATCTGAATGATAGTTACGAACTAGAATTAATACATGTGCTGTATTTTATTTGACGAAAGGAGGTGGGTGGCTTAATTTATGAGAATTCCAATATTGAAAGTGGGACAACTTTTGCGGCAATAACCGCATTTAATTCCTATCAAACAGAAAGGAAAACAATACGGGCAGATTCATTATGTCAATTGGCAAGACCTCCCCGGCCACCGTGACCAATCACTGACGTTGCTGCAGCATCGCACATTACTCCCAATTTGCCTCATTAATTCGTTTGTATGAATTTGTATGGCGTCAAAAGTCAATTGGCCAATAGACCTGTGATCTGATCTCTTGGTTGTTTTGATTTCCTATTTTTTAACCTTGATTGCTTTATTGATACTGTCCAATTGTAGTATTTGCGAGAATATTGAAGATTCGATGTCCATCCAGACGCAAAGGTTATACACAACGTAATACTCAACGTTCCTTCGTAGACACCGCAACATGAACAAATGGTTTGATTAAGCGGCTCAGATCTCCACTTTTCTATCATTTGTCCACTAAGTAACTAAAGTATTTGAAAAAAAAAAAAACATGTATTTATTTTTTAGGGTTCCGTAGCCAAATGGCATAAAACGGAACCCTTATAGTTTCGCCATGTCCGTCTGTCTGTCTGTCTGTCTGTCTGTCTGTCTGTCTGTCTGTCCGAGGCTTTGCTCCGTGGTCGTTAGTGCTAGAAAGATGAAATTTGGCATGGATATATAAATCAATAAAGCCGACAAAGTCGTACAATAAAATCTAAAAATTTAATTTTTTTTAGGGTACCTTCCCTACACGTAAAGTGGGCGTGAATTTTTTTTTTTGCTTCAACCCTAGAATGTGGGGTATCGTTGGAAAGCTCTTTCAAAACTAATGGGGGTTTTCAAGAAACATTTTTTGATAAAGTGAATATATTCGGAGATAATCGCTCCGAAAGAAAAAAATTATGTGTCCCCCCCCTCTAACTTTTGAACCATAGGTCCAAAAAATATGAAAAAAATCGTGGAAGTAGAGCTTAAGAAAGACATTAAATGAAAACTATAGCGGACATGATCAGTTTAGCTGTTTTTGAGTTATCGCAAAAAGTTTTCCCTTCATAGTAAAAAGACTTATTTTAATTAGGTACTAATTATGCAAATTTGCCTATTTGTTTAACTCAGGTGAAAGGTACCGTTTCATCCCTTGGTTAACAATTTACTATACTTTAAGCTCCAGCAGTTTAGCTTATTGTGACGGAAGTGTAACTACGGAACCCTACACTGAGCGTGGCCCGACATGCTCTTGGCCGGTTATTTAATTATATTGAGAGCAATTCAGTATCTTTCATTATTTTTATTAAACACGGTACACGTCGAAAATATAAAAGAAGAATATGACATTCAACTGTTAACGCGCAAAGCGGTACAAAATTTGCAGGTATCTGTGAAACATCAAAATGCTGGAAGTATTCTATTAAATGTTTCACAATTGGTGCAGATACCATAGGTGTGCTTAATTCATTGACTGTCTGCCATTTAGTCGTCAGACTGATCCTGTTTATAATGTCAGATTGGTAATTGAAAGTTACTTACATAACAGCTTCGGTGAGAACTTTGGTTCGCTGGTGGTCTGCTCAATGATGAGGCGGTCCACCTCCTCGCTGATCCGTTTGTCGTCTTGTGGCAGAGACCGCAGCCAGCTCAAGACCTTCGCAGTTTCCTGTTGAAGACCAGACATTGACGTTAGAAATACAAACATAATAAATAAAAAAATGTTAGGTTTTTAAATGTTAGGGCGTCGGCTGAAAGAAAGGGGCTGCGACCCTCGCTCTGGTTCTTTCCTGGTCCGCAGCAGCAGATATCACTGGCCATTCAGCGAGGCAATGCCGCCAGTATTTTTGGCACTTTTGGTCCGGGTGAAAATCAGAGTGGGGGGTAGGTTTCTATTTGTTTATTGCTTTTTGTTATATAGATACTAGGTAGGCCGTTGACGAAACGTGTTGTGGATATATATTTTGTAGGATAGGTGCATATTACGATGACAAAGCGTGTTGTGGATGTTTTTTTTTTTGCTTGTATTTATTGACGAAGCCTGCGTCGTAGATCTGACATCTGTCTTGATATGATTTTAATTGTGTTCTTAATAAATTATGGTTTTTAATCAGCACATTCGTTTGGGTGTCCCACTTTTTTTGGCCATCAAGGAACTAAGATTTCAATCTCAATTTATATACGTATATCAGTTCTTGCCTGAGCGAAGCGAAGGTGTCCGTTTCAGCTTGGGTAAAAATGCTTTCGTATATCCGAATATTCTTCTCTACTGGTCGCATTTCTAATCCTATTTTCGTGAAATTTCAGTTCATTCTGTTTTCTGTACAAAAAACAAAATGGTGGAGCCGTGGTCGTTAGCGAGGTCTGCAGCTCACAGAACAACCACCACCAGTGATAGTTTCTCCTGCAGCATAGTTGTCACGTTAACTATCTCTTTACGTAAAAACACGCACAATACACGTGAATCTTCTCAATACAAACTCAATGCGCTGATGTTCAATGTTTGTAGCAGTATACCTTCATTATCTTACTCATAATACTGTGCAGTACTTTCCATTAAGAACAATAGGAATCGTGACTTCCTTTGAGTCTCTTTTCTGTATTTTCATTGTGATACCCTACAGATAATAGATGAGCATTCAGAGAATAGTTTATTTTATCTACAAAAGGTTCGAGCTTCATTCTTAAAGGTAGGATTGTTTGGGTCTCGGTTGGATCCAATACGAAAGGTTACTTTGAACTTCGGATTACAAGAAATTTATTCAGACTGATTCGTCCTATGCTGATTCGAGGTTTATAAAATAGGTTAACCTACCGTACCTACTCGTAAATCATGACGTCCATTACAATGAGTTGGGGTCAGGAAATATAAATACGATAAAAACATATTTCCTATTTTTTTTTCAAAATAAACCTATCCAAAAAAAAAAAGTTTTGTAGGACTGTCATAGGAATCATAATTTTTAAAATCATGCGTCGTTATACTTATTTGCAGCTAATTAATAATTGTAAACTAATAACAATACCAATTATAGTTCTAAATATTTAGTATACGATTATTTCATTCATAGGGGCCATTACATAAAACGAGATATTCAATTAGGAAGCCGGCCTTTTAATTGTGGTCGTCCGTTCTTTCATCATAATATTCATAATCTCATTCACATGTCTAAGCATAAATTAGATACTGACGATGTTACGCAATTACCAACCACGCATATTCCTCTACTAAAAGCCCCACTTTACTGCCCAATGATAGGATTTTTAGGGTTCCGTAGTCAACTAGCAACCCTTATAGTTTCGCCATGTCCGTCTGTCTGTCTGTCCGAGGCTTTGCTCCGTGGTCGTTAGTGCTAGAAAGCTGAAATTTTGAATGGATATATAAAGCAATAAAGCCGACAAAGTCGTACAATAAAATCTAAAAATTTAATTTTTGTTAGGGTACCTCCCCTACACGTAAAGTGGGGGTGATTTTTTTTTTTCGCTTCAACCCTAGAGTGTGGGGTATCGTTGGAAAGGTCTTTCAAATCTAATAGGGGTTTTCAACAAACATTTTTTGATAAAGTGAATATATTCGGAGATAATCGCTCCGAAAGAAAAAAAAATGTGTCCCCCCCCTCTAACTTTTGAACCATAGGGCCAAAAAATATGAAAAAAATTGTGGAAATAGAACTTAAGAAAGACATTAAATGAAAACTATAGCCGACATGATCAGTTTAGCTGTTTTTGAGTTATCGCAAAAAGTTTTCCCTTCATAGTAAAAAGACTTACTTTAATTAGGTACTGATTATGCAAATTTGCCTATTTGTTTAACTCGGGTGAAAGGTACCGTTTCATCCCTTGGTTAACAATTTACTATACTTTAAGCGCCAGTTTAGCTTATTGTGACGGAAGAGTAACTACGTAACCTTACCTTTTGGCCGGTTTTTATTATTTATCTTCGTAATAACTATAATAAGGTCTGGGACTCATTTCTCGAATGGTATTAGTCTAATATTATAAGTGTGTTGCCATGGTAACCCATACGACTTGACAGTTCGTGAACTAATATTATTAGTCTAATAAATACGCTTAGAGAAATGGGCCGCTGAAAGTAAATACAAGCAAACTAAAAAAGATCTGCGTAGCTTTATACATTTAAATACCTATCTATGAAACCATGATTAAATAGCTAAAGGTTCCGACATATTAATTCCACAAACACGAAATTTCCTGCCTTTCCTAGAAGCGTTTCGTATTTCCGAACAATCATAATTTCACTCGAGTGCTCATATTTTCAGGATTTAGGTATTTTCTCCTAAAACATTAGCGGACTCTTGTCGAAAGCTCACTGCCTTATTAATATTCGTCCTTAACCAAAATCCCTTTTGATCGAAGGGTTTCCTTCATCTTTGTCATCTAAAATAGTTTGACTCTTTCACTATCTACTCGACTTAAATAGATAATAGTTATTTATTTTACAAGGGGGCAAAGTGGTTGTTTAACCGCTCGTGCTAATATTGATACTCGAGCAAGCGAAAGATTCCATAATTGAACCATGAGCGCAGCGAGTGTTTCGAGAAGTAGAATCTTGAGTGTTGCGAGGGTTAAACAAACTTTCCCTCCGAGTGAAACACAAAACTTTTCACCACACTAACTCGAGGAAAATACCAAAAATTCAAACTAAATAAAATCCAAAAGAACGGAATAAAAAAATGGTCATTCAAAAATCAATTCTACCAGCAAATATAAGGAAACAACTCAAAATTTGCATCTGATTACCTTGCCCCACAAGTGGACAAAATGCCACTTTCTCATTAGTCATCAAGAGGGCCTTTATTAGTTGGTGTGGTAAAAATAATTATTCACGTCAGCAGCAAGAACAAGGGTAATTTGCTGCTTAAAAACAGTGAGCAAAATCGGATTTTGCTCACAGAGTGAGACAAAGTAACATTCAAGCGACATTTATATTCGAATGTCATTTCAACGTGCGGGGCTTAATACAAGTTCGTAATATTTGGATTATTTTGTCTTTGTCCCTTTCACGTCATTAACAAAAAGAAAGAGACAAAAAATGCATACGTAATTCAACGGTATATTGACGGTTTATAATAGACCCCCGAAATAAGTCAGACCGCATCTTTCCGAAAAACACTACGAGTCTTCATTCGTAATAATTAATTATTGAAATAAAAGTTTATAATTTAATTTAAAAACATATTTTACGTGTTTAATTTTATTATACAATCAAAACAATGAACTTAAAAAAAATACGTAATTGCCACGCAAAGTAAATAATTCTACTTTTGACGATCTCAAAACACAAACAAACAGTTGTATCCGCAATTCGGACCGTATCTTACAAAGTTTTTTTTTTTACAAAAAAAAGTTGTCGATTGAACTGTCAATTGATGTTCGTTATTTCATTATTTCCGAATTTTTTTATTGAAATTTCTTTTTGGTTTTGATATATTGCGGTAATTAAACTTATATGCTAAAATAACTTAAGAAAACATGAGTGCAATAGTGATGAAGACGGATTACATTTCTTCAGGTTGTATTTCTACCTTCTAAATACGTTCTCACTGCTGTCGTGAAAAGTTTTGTGTACTAAAAAAGTTATTTACATCTCGTGGGCTTTTGAGTTCCTTACTACGCTCAGGATTCTAAATTTGATTCACTCACTACGCTCGTGAATCTATTGTAGAATCTTTTGCTTGCACCACGGCAATAAGCACTCGAAGAAATATCAATCTTTGCTCTCTTGTTGTATAAATAACTATTCTATAGGTAGTAATAAATGTTACCGATACATTAGTTCGCTCACGTGCTGGTTACGTGATAATGTGCAAGATCGGAACGCGTTATAAATAGATAAATGAAACATGAATGGGTAGACATTTGTCGCCAAATGGCTTGTTTATTTTTGTTAGTTTGGTGATTAGATAGCTTGAACACCTTTTTGAAAGCCTGGGCTGATTTTATGATATCAGTTAGATCTGAACATACATTTATTTACAATGTGCATATGGCGCTCGCCTGGCATAAACGAGACACATTTTTTTTGAATAAATAGCGATTTATTATCCTTTTCGCCGCCACGTCAATGAAGTAATAAAGTGTCATCAACGCCACGTCAAAAATTGCACGTATACAAACCTGACCAAAACCACGACTTGATATGAAGTCGTTAAAGGTTAATAGATATAGCTACAGGTTTTACGTATAAATCCTTCTACTTTACAAATGCCATTATTTTTACTTTTGTAAAAATAATGGCATTTCCTTTTGGTTTTATCGCAACTTTCGCAAAAGTAACCTACCTCGTTCTTCCCGCACTTGATGAGGTAGGACGGCGTCTCGGGCAGCCGCAGGCAGATGCAGAAGTGCAGCAGCGGGATGGCCAGCAGGATCCACAACACCGTCTGGAAGGGCAGCAGGTCGCCCAGGATGAACACCAGCAGGTTGCCCATTGTCTGTTGGACAGATCGAAAAAGGAACCATTTATTTGAAATCACACGGTTATCTGCGAATACGTTGATAAAGGAAGGGAATTTCTTATCTTAGACCATGTCTGCGATAAGGGTAATACAAAAGCCTATGCATGCTGTCGACTTCAGAGGGGTCAGAGGGCCTAGCCAAAAGTACAATCGTTTGCGTTACGACAACGAAACGCTATCTGTCTCTCTATCACTCTTCCATATTAGTGCGATAGAGACAGCGTCTCGTCGTAGGGCAAACGACTGTCTTATAAGACTGTCTTGTAAGTAAGTATTTACCTACTTACTGTTATTCAAATTGTATTGACAATCCTTATTGGAGCTATAATTTTATTTCATTAGTATTGTTATAATTTTCATTTTTATTTTATTTTGACGATCATGATAGAAATTCTTATATTTTTGACATCAATGCAAATTTATTATGTAATTGTCTTGCATGAAATAAATCATCTAATCTAATCTAATCTTCTTGGGTAAGCCCACCGATGCAAATTCCTGACACTAAGAAGAACACGCCACCTAAATTTGTTTGCGCTGAATTTACGAAATCAGAATCGACATGCTTTATTACACAAATAAACTAAATACAAAATACATTATCTAGTTAATCAGGCAGGGTAAACATAACATGACAATAACTTTCTTGGCTTCGCCTATAATATTATGAATGCGAAAGTAACTCTGTCTGTCTGTCTATATTTCGGTTGTCTCTTCACGTTTAAACCGCTGGACCGATTAAGATGAAATTAGCTGTGGAAATAGTTTGAAGCCCGAGGAAGACCCATCATTATTCCACCCAGGAAAAGTTGCGGGCAGATTCAGAAGCTAATTAAGTATAATAGGTAGATTTACTTTATAGAGAGAAAATACAATATTAACATTCCTTGTATGCGCGAAATACAAGAAAACCGCGGCGAGAAAATGATCATAAATCGTTTTAAGTACACTGACGCGACACGTATACGTATGCATCAAAGAACGGAGGCGAACATACGGTTTCCAGACGTTATTTGACAATTGCGACTGATCGATTAGAACCCCGATTGGTTGTCAAGCGCAGCACAGTTAGTCATTGTCTATGGTCATTGAAGGCGATTGACAGACATTTTCATTGACGTCACCGATGGATCGGTTCGCTATGTAATCGACAGTTGATTTCTATGTATTTAAGTATTTATAAATATTTATATATTATATATATCGTTGTCTAAGTACCCTCAACATAAGCCTTATTGAGCTTACTGTGGGAGTTAGTCAATTTGTGTAATAATGTCCTATAATATTTATTTATTTATTATTTCTGTGTCGCTTCCAAAAGTCACGTTACGTGAATATACTGGGTGATTTTGGAGTCATGGTCCTGAATGTCAAAAATGTGTTATGATGGTTATTCTTACTAAACAAATATCCCCATAGGTAAATCGCGAAATGGAGAAATCACACAAAATCGCGAAAAAAAACTTACGGATATCTTGCGGACCCAATATAGACGAAACATTTGGCCCTAAGGGTCTATATTTTTACGTTTTTACTATCGGTCCCAACCTTGTTCAATATTTCTATTTTGACATTCAAGTTAGTATAGTAGTATTCTTCATATAACTATACATATCTATGTTAAACTTTTCAAAAGATGTAAGGTGTGCCAAAAAGATATAAAGACATACACAATATACACATATACATACCGTTTCCATTGTCAGGTAAAAACTATCATTAAGTACAACATTTTGTCCTTAATGTCCGATATCACGACTCGCCCGTCAATTTATAACAATTATGGGTAATCTAGCTCATTTATATTAGTTATATGAGACGTTCGGCTTTCCTGGGATTCGGAAGCCATGTTAACAACAGTCCCGAGCCCAACGGCATGTTAAGTTGTGGCTGTTGAGGTTGTAGATGCTAATTTAGGCTAAATGCCAGACTGGGCCAGTGCGGACTTCCCCTGCGGCGTTCTACTTACATTTTAACCATTTTCCTCGAGTACAGTAATTCGTAGATCAAATAATGTTTTGCATATTGACTCATGGCTTTTTTGCAAGCCTTTATTTAGCATTCTGTATGTCTATGCCGGCGTTACTCATTAGCTAAAGAAAAGTGCAAAAATTTGAGATTTACGTACTGCAGGCAGTCATTTTAACCGTAGCTTAATAAATAAATATCTAAGATAATAGTAAGAAGGCTTGTGTTATTTGTACTCAGACAACGATAGATATTTAAACACATAGAAAACATCCACAACTCATGAACAAATATCCGTGCTCATAACACTAATAAAGCTTACCAGGATTTGATTCCGGGACCATCGGCTTGATAGCCAAGTGTCACTACTTAGGCCAGACATGTCGTCAAATTAATAAGTAAACACAGTATGTAAGTTTGTAGATAATGTGACCGTGATTCGTTAATCTTTTACCGTAACCAAAATGGCAAAAACGGAACCGTTTTAGTTTCATCATGTTCATCTGGCTCATTACTAGTCACAATCCTTCGGTATATTCTTAATATTGTCGAGAATTCTTCACGGTCGTTATATAATCAGGTGTTCAAATACGATATAAGGAAATTAGTATGTAATGCAATAATGTTTTCAGCCTTGTGATAGACGTCGGTTCACTTCCAAGAAGATAGACACGTAATACATAATGTACGTTACCTTTTCCACAAATAATATCTGTACGGGATCTTCCCTGTCAGTGACCTTTAAATGATGCAAGAGGGCACTTATTGTCATTGACGAGTATGAAACGCTTCTGTCTGATAACAATATAAATCCAGGGAGGCGTTTTAATAATTAATTTCGAGCGCTCGATTACGTCACTCGACAATCTGTGAAAAACGGCGAAATGCTATTTTTGAAATAAGAGCGATAGAAATTGGGAATCTAGTGGTATTGGCCAGTCGTTTTCAATTCTATTAGTAGAATTTAAATACCAAGTAGAAGATATAATTAAAGATATTATTAAAGGGACAACATGAAATCGAGCGACAGAAATCCGAAAATCTGTCCCCTAGGTCATAAGCAGTTATTTTGTAATGGCTATGTGCAAAAATTAGATCTATAAAAAGCGTTATGAGAAATTAATTCCCAGCAAGCTGGAAATCCTTTAAATACCTTCGTATGGTCAGAGTGCCTATGCGTTTAATCCGAGTTTGCGCAATCCAGGTGTGCATAGGCATACATTTTGGGAGCCTTAGGAAAAAAAAATGTTCACGTCAGCAGCTTGAACAAGGGTAACTTGCTGCTTATAAACAGTGAGCAAAATACGATATTGCTCACTGTTTTTAAGCAGCAAGTTCTACTATAGTTGACAAATAGTAGTATCCGCAATTCGGACCGTAACTTAAAAAATTTTTTTTTCAAAAAAGTTGTCGATTGAACTGTCTATTGATGTTCGTTATTTCATTATTTCCGTATTATTTTATTGAAATTTCTTTCGTTTTGTTTTATTGCGTTAATTAAACTTGAATGTTAGAATACCTTAAGAAAACATGAGTGAAATAGTGATGAAAAAGGATTACATTTTATCAGGTTGTATTTTTACTTTCCAAATATTTTCTCACTGCTGTCGTGAAAAGTTTTGTGTACTACACGAGATCAAAGTTATTTATATCTCGGTCGCTTTTGAGTCCCTTACTACGCCCAAGATTCTAAATTAGATTCACTCGCTATCTTTTGCTTGCACGGGACTCAAAATAAGCATTCGAAGAAATATCAAACTTTGATCTCTTGTTGTACAAATAATTATTTCTTGGATTGCCAAACTACTCGATGTAGAATGAATCTTATAATAAGAGTGTCTGTGTACCTAATAGGAGCCTTTATTAGAATGTGTGCGACGTAAATTATAGACTTTGCTCGAATTGTGGTAATTGGAACCGGGTAACGGACGGGTCGTTGTGAACTTAGATAAATAGCTTTAAGTTTATCCTTCCTTGCATTCGTCTGTCCACGAGTATGTAAAACATTGGAATAAGGGCCTGTTATATGTTAATTAGCTGTCCTGTACTTGAACATTGTGAAACAGTCCCTAATAGTAACTATTAAATAATAAATTTATAGTTTTAAAAAACCGGGCAAGTGCGAGTCGGACTCACGAAGGGTTCCGTACCATTATTTATAAATACGGCAAAAAAATTATGTTTGTTGTATGGGAATTATATATTTATTTTATTCTGTTTTTTAGGGTTCCGTAGCCAAATGGCAAAAAACGGAACCCTTATAGATTCGTCATGTCCGTCTGTCTGTCCGATTCTGTCACAGCCACTTTTTTCCGAAACTATAAGAGCTATACTGTTCAAACTTAGTAAGTGGATGTATTCTATAAACCGCATTAAGATGTTCACACAAAAATAGAAAAAAAAACAATACATTTTGGGGGTTCCCCATACTTAGAACTGAAACTCAAAAAATCTTTTTTCATCGAACCCATACGTGTGGGATATCTATGGATAGGTCTTCAAAAATGATATTGAGGTTTCTAATATCATTTTTTTCTAAAATGAATAGTTTGCGCGAGAGACACTTCCAAAGTGGTAAAATGTGTGTCCCCCCCCCCCGTAACTTCTAAAATAACAGAATAAAAAAACTAAAAAAAATATATGATATACATTGTCATGCAAACTTCCACCGAAAATTAGTTTGAACGAGATCTAGTAAGTAGTTTTTTTTAATACGTCATAAAATTAGAAAAAAAATTTTTTTTTCATCAAATCCATACGTGTGGGGTATCTATGGATAGGTCTTTAAAAATGATATTTAGGTTCCTAATATCATTTTTATCTAAACTGAATAGTTTGCGCGAGAGACACTTCTAAAGTGAAAAAATGTGTGTCCCCCCCCTGTAACTTCTAAAATAACAGAATGAAAAATCTAAAAAAAATATATGATATACATTATCATGCAAACTTCCACCGAAAATTGGTTTGAACGAGATCTAGTGAGTAGTTTTTTTTTAAACGTCATAAAATTAAAAAAAAAATTTTTTCATCAAACCCATACGTGTGGGGTATCTATGGATAGGTCTTCAAAAATGATATTTAGGTTCCTAATATCATTTTTTTCTAAACTGAATAGTTTGCGCGAGAGACACTTCCAAAGTGGTAAAATGTGTGTCCAAAGTGGTAAAATGTTGAACAAGATCTAGTAAGTAGATTTTTTTTAATACGTCTTAAATGGTACGGAACCCTAAATGCGCGAGTCCGACTCGCACTTGTTAGTATTTGTTGTAATAGCGGCAACAGAAATACATCATCTGTGAAAATTTCAACTGTCTAGACACATGCAAATGCAAATGTTATACTCGTAGTGCCATTAGCTTCACTAGCTTCTCAGCAAATTGTATGTATGATTGTTATTGGGTAATTCCAACTGCTTCAAAATATCGACTAATTCCGAAAATCACCCATAACTCCGTCATTTTAGAGTAAATTTTTGGAGTTACCAGACATTCTAAACTTTTTCGAATTACCCGTATGCACCTTTTATTAAACTAAAACAACAAATTACTTAGTAGAAATGCTAATAATTCGAGGGTGCATCATCAAAACTGTGTACACAATTAGGTTCAATTAGAAAGCAGGAATTCATTCCTACCCGTACCCATTTGGGTACTGAAATGTTACGCGTAATTTCCATATTTATAACAGCGGGTACGGACGGTCAGAAGTGGAGCCTAAAAGACACGCCGCTCTCAAAGGAATAATTGTAGGGTGCATCTACTTTGTTACTTAGTTAATTTATCTTTTAAGTTAGAACCAGTACCAAGTTCCGTTCATATGACGCCGCTAGGGATCGAAGTTTAATAGGGTGTCTTCAATCCTAGTTTGATTACTTATTGAGTGCAGTTGGATGTTCTACTTTTCTTCTTTTTTCTAATATTACTTTACGAAACTATCCCTCTCTTAGTTAGGTACAGTTAACTGTAGTAGATTGTTAACCAAGGGATGAAATGTGACCTTAGCCGACAAAACGTCCCACTTTGTCGCTTAAAAGAAATGACTAAAATATAAACTTTTATAGAATTTCTTGAGGGTACTTTCAATTAACAATTTAGGTAAAAGTATCGTGATTTATGGAATGCACCGTAGTATTAATGCACCTTTATTTATTATCAATTCATTATTTTTTTAATAATTATTATTATTTATTAGTATTTTATTATTATAATTATTTAATTTTATCGCATCGATTTTCAACTACCGCAATACTCTGAAATCTCAATTACTAGTCTTTGCTAGTCTTGAATAAAAGTAATAATATGAATTAAAGTATTGCTTATTTTTTTATAATCCATCGCGATTACAGCCTGTACACAAATTTAAAAAATCTCACGTGAGATTAGGAGGGGGGGGGGGGGGCTTAAGAAAAACATGACGAAATCTCACCAGGGGGGGTGGGGGGGGTCAAAAAATTCTCAAAAAAGCCTCACGTAATTTATGGACGCCCCCAAAGTAAAATTGCTCTAGTGCAATAACCCACTTTCAGAGCATGAGAAATGAAAACGATTCTTACACTTTACTGGAGTGTACGTATATATAACAAGTGCAGCTACGCTAGAAATGCAGACAGATGGTACTGCAGATGCTAAGGAGGGTAATGAAAATGAGATGGTAAATAGTGGGCCGTTCCAGTCCAATGCAAGCGCTGTATCACATTATCCACGGTATGTAGCAACGACCATGCTTATGAGAGCGATTAGGTCCGTTTATCTGCCGATTACCATTTTACACACGTTTCTAACCCTTGAAGCAAATAGGGGTGTTATTATTTAAGTATTATTTACTATAACCTAATTATGGGTCGTAGGTAGGTAACTAATATAAGTAATAATAAGCAAATTGTGATATTGTAAACTAGTTATCTTTTATTTTACTACACCCTTTCCAGGGTCCATGTAACATGTAACATATAGTGTTATGCAAATTATGTATCTATCTGTGTCTTTCTGCGGCATCCTAGCTCTCAATCGGATGAACCGATTTCGATGCGTTTTTTTGCGTGAAACCATGCGGTAGTTTTAACCATTTAAACCATTTAAAGAGTATCAGCTATTTTCCAAAATGATGTACGATGTGTATTTGCAAATTTTTAAATTTAATAGTTATTAGATAGGTGGGTTAGAAGGCTGGGATGTTGCAAAACTTAACAGTTCGCCCGCCTTCGCAGTTCATTCACCTCCCGAATCTTAGTCTAGACAACTTATTTATAAGAAACTTCACTTGAGATTACGATCAGTTCATATTAGCTTACCTGTGAGAATATGACGAAGGTGCCCGTCATGCCCCGGATGCTGTCCTCGCTGATCTCCTTGACGTAGAGCGGGCACACGACGAAGCCGCCGCCGGAGCCGAAGCCGATGAGCGCGCGCGCCGCCACCAGCGCACCCGGCTGCGCGCACGTCAGCTTCACGGCCCAGCCCAGCTTCGTCACAAAAACAGAAATGTTACTATTGCTACAGTAAATGCATATTAGTAAATAAGTATTTATAGTAAAATTAAGTCGGCAGAATTGTGCTGGACTAATGTTTGGATGTAACATCTGTGTTAATCATGATTCTAGCGAATAAATAACCTTGGAATCTATGTGGACTCAATCTACGCTAAGGCAGCACGCCAAGACAAGTGAGACCTCAACTGCTAGCGTCACCATACATTGTCTCTGGCAAGTCGACACAAACTTCATACACATTCTACTAGATCTTGCTCAAATTTTACGTTTGTCGACAGCCTTAAGTTCATAATTCATTCGTATTGAGTGAATGATCTGATTGAGAGAATGCCTCGTGGCATTAAGTCCGCCTTTTGTACTATAAGATTGTTTTCTTTTGTGCAATAAAGATTAAATAAATAAAATAAATAAATGGACATGGCGAAACTATAAGGGTTTCTAGGTGACAACGAAACCTTAAAAAACCGGCCAAGAGCATGTCGGGCCACGCTCAGTGTAGGGTTCCGTAGTTACTCTTCCGTCACAATAAGCTAAACTGGAGCTTAAAGTATAGTAAATTGTTAACCAAGGGATGAAACGCTGATGAAACGGTACCTTTCACCCGAGTTAAACAAATAGGCAAATTTGCATAATCAGTACCTAATTAACCCTTTAACGCTCAAAATTTTTTTTCAATTTTTTTCTGGTTTCAATTACTTAAATGAGTTATTAGGGATAATATAAGGTACAGAAAAATAATGAAAAAAATATTATGTATATGATTTTCTAGAAAACATATGTTAAGTATACTTGGCGTTGCCCAACTCTCAACTGATGACTATTGACAACCAATGTCCAGTATTCTTGACATTGCGCATGGTATAGAGATAATAAATAAATAACAAATTTATTGTTTTTCATAAAAAAAAATATATTGAGCAACATGAAAAGAGAAGAAACAATTTATCTTTGCTACTAGGCATACGTTTTGAGCACTCCATGTTCGTGTTTCCTGTTTTGCAATACCTACATCTTCCGTATCCTTTATTATCATACTGAACTACAGGTGGAGGTCTTGGAACAACTGTTGCCCTTCTGACAGGTACATCGCATTGGACGGCCTAGACCTGTTTTTTGTAGAAGCTCCATTGCTAGTTGTACCATTGTTAATCTTAATTTCTTTAGTGGCATAGTCTTTTCAGCGGCTTCAGCTTGTCGCGATACAACCATTCACTACCAACCAGCCATTATTTACATATATGTCTAGGACCTGAGAAAACATAGCCAAACCAACCGCTGGTAAATACCAGCGCTTGGTTTCGAAATTCGACCGATAGCAGCTAAATCAACCTACAAGCGTTGGACAGTACTGTCTTACGGTCTGAGGGTAGTCTACGTTGATTCGGGCTTTTTCGACTTTTGAGTATCATCGCATGGACTCCATCAGGAATCGATGAAAGAACGACTAGCTTGGCATACTAGCTGCTAGTTCGTACCCCTATCTTTTTCGACAGCTGTTTGTCAGTAGGTAACTTTTCTTGGCTAAATATGCCATGTTCACAGAGACGAATCACTTCTAGCGACGTGAAAAAGTTGTCGAAATATACGACCGATGGTTTTGCAGAGAGCGATGCGAGCGACTTGAAAGTTTTACAGAGAGCGATGACAACTTTTGCCTCGAGCCCCAAACTATCTTCGTAATAATGTATATGATCAGAACCGAAGAATGACAGAAAAAAATCGCTTAAAGTCTTTAGTTGGGACTCAGTCGCCAATAGGTACAAGTTCCGCTTCATCAAAGATAGCGTTAATTGTCAAATTTTGTTGCTTTTCAGTATTATGTCAGTGGTTTCGGAACAAATTTATATTTCATAACAGTTTAGTTTTCTGTCGTCCTGGAAAAGGTGTATATGGCGCTATCGCATTTGGATACAAAATTAATCCCGACGTGTCTGCAAATGGACGCCGACACTACTGGTAACATTTTCGATGTGAGTTTAGAACCCAGATCCATACCTTCTTCTCTCGAGGAATGAATTTACTTAATTCAGACAATATAACTGAGCACCTTTCTCGTTCTCTCAGACGATGAAACTGACACTGCTACACTACTCTCAGATGAAGAAACAGCACCAGTCTATTATAGAAAAGATGGAGCGTTGGCAGAGGGACTTGTGGGGATGCTGGGAATGTTTCTCGAATAACAGGGGTTAAAGGTACTGTTTCTTCATCTGAGAGAATGCAGCAGGCTCAGTTTCATCATCTGAGAGAACGGGAAGGTGTTCAGTTACATCTTCTGAATTAAGTAAATTCAGTCTCTCAAGAGAAGAAGGTATGGATCTGGATTCTGAACTCGCATCGGAAGGGTTACTAGTGTCGACGTCCTTTTGAGGACACGTGTGATGGATTTCATTCTCTTCTTCACTACTGCAATCAGAAGAGGGGGCGTAGTTTAGAGGCACGAGGGCCATGATTTTGTTAACTTAATCCCATTTTATTTTACCCTGAAGCCACAAAACAGAAAAAAATACATGCAGCAAACAAAAATCAGTATGCATAATGTTACTATATATAAAAAAACAAGAAACATATAAATACATATACACAAACATAAAAATTAATGTATGTTGCATTTTCTCTAATATTAACCTTATCTGCGCAATGTTAAAATTACTTAACAGCCCAACAAGAATGTACTTTATTCATAGCGGCGCAGTGCTAAGACTGCTTAACATACGTTACACTAAGTATATTTCTAAGAATCTCGCGAAGCTAAGCATTCTTAACACGCATAATTGGAACACAGTCCTGTGTTAGTTAGGCTTCCATTTTGTTAGAAAAATATAAAAACACAAAGCACACACCCTCAAGAACATATTGCAATAGTATTTCGACAGACATTATAAATATAAATATTTTTAAATAATTTATTATTACCTTGCGTCCTACGGCCGATTTCTGTCGCCGTGCCATCTTACCACTAACTGTCAAAATACGTGCGCCTGGGCAATAACTTTACTCGTCGAAGATGAGTTAGGTTTTAAACTATCATTCTATTAAAACAAGTACTGAGTTTAAGTGAAAATTACGTTACAATATTTTTTTGATTTTGATGTAAAGTATTCTTGACATTGCGAATTAAAGGGTTAAAGTAAGTATTTTACTATGAAGGGAAAACTTTTTGCGATAACTCAAAAACAGCTAAACTGATCATGCCCGCTATAGTTTTCATTTAATGTCTTTCTTAAGCTCTACTTCCACGATTTTTTTCATATTTTTTGGACCTATGGTTCAAAAGTTAGAGGGGGGGGGACACATTTTTTTTTTCTTTCGGAGCGATTATCTCCGAATATATTCACTTTATCAAAAAATGTTTCTTGAAAACCCCTATTAGTTTTAAAAGACCTTTCCAACGAGACCCCACACTGTAGGGTTGAAGCAAAAAAAAATGTCACCCCCAATTTACGTGTAGGGGAGGTACCCTAAAAAAAATATTTTTTTAGATTTTATTGTACGACTTTGTCGGCTTTATTGATTTATATATCCATGCCAAATTTCAGCTTTCTAGCACTAACGACCACGGAGCAAAGCCTCGGACAGACGGACAGACAGACAGACAGACAGACGGACATGGCGAAACTATAAGGGTTCCTAGTTGACTACGGAACCCTAAAAAACGTTATATAGATTGTAGAATTGGTAATTTTGGTCTAAGTTAATGATTTAATATTTTTATAATTCAATCTGACGATGACAAGTTCCACGCCCAATTTTCACATTGTAACCGTCATAGTAAGAAAAAGCGTACAAATTGTCAGATTTAGTAATAGCACAATAAAATAATTAATTTGGACTAAAATTAGTAATCCCAAAATCTGCTTAACGTTTTGTTGAAATCCCCACCAACCAACGGATCAACATAGAAAAGTGGTTAAGGTCGGCTCTAAGGGGTAGTAAGACATCAGTCATATCTTAATCTGATATGCTCGAGTAACTACAAAAATCCCCTCTTGGGCTCCCGGACTGACTATAAGTTTGATTACGAGTATCCGGCTCGTGTTTCGATAATGATCGTCAAAGATACTTACAGCAATGGGCACGGAAGAACACAGCAACGCGTTCTTCCGTCCAAACTTATCCACTGCCACTCCAAACACGAACACGGCAATGGGTGCGAAGATGAACATGATGCTCGCCATCCACGACACGTCGTCGTCAGTGAGCGGCTCCCCGGCGGGCGAGTCGGGCCCGGTCAGCAGCGCGCGGTGCGGCGAGATCCAGCCCATGGCTGTGCCGTAGGCGAGGATGGGCATGCACACTGGAACAACAATAGGTACTGGTTTAAAGGACTAGATTCGTTAAGGCCTGTTTGCTGTTTGCAACGTTACTTGTGCCTTACCCTATGTGTGTCGTAGTAAAACTAATTTATTGGTTCACTCCCCTTTGCCTGGCCTGGCTCGCCTATACAACAAGCTTGCTAATAATGTTCCCTTTATTGGCTGTGTTTCACGACAGTGAAGCCTCTTTAAAACAATTATTATCTGTACATAGACAACAGCTAGCTCGGCTTAGCTTAGTTACTTTTGTGTGGAAATTGTATTGTTAGTATTACTTAAGTAGCTGTTTTGTTAATTAGTGCCTATCATTTGTACTTATTCGAATTTATATTAAGCTGTTTCTGAGTTTAAACTTAATGTTTAAATTAAATTAATAATCCATGCTGTGTTTGCCTTTAAGTGGGGGATCAATTATTAAATGTGCTTTTTAGGGTTCCGTACCAAAAAGGTAAGGAAAGGAACCCTTATGGTGCGGCTCTGTCCGTCCGTCCGACTGTCACAACGCTAAATATCTCGAGTACCACTTAAGCTTTCAATTTGAAATTTAGAATAATTATGAACAACGCTAACCCAGACACATTGAAAGTATTGTTTTGTTATTTTTTTTAATAAGTATGGGAAATGCCCAATATTAAGAGGGGGCAAAATTTCAAAGTCTAGTGAGTAGGCCAAGTGGGGTATCATTTGAAAGAGCTCAAATTGACGATTCAAAAACAATTTTTTATTATATTTTAATAGTGAAAAAAAATCATTTTAGGCGGATAATGTGAAAAAAAACCATTACCCCCCCTCTCCCTTATCTCCGAAGTTTACCGAAGAAAAATTATGAAATTTTTACACAATATTGACATTACTATAAATTTTACAGGAAAAATATAATCAGACCTCTTTTCTTTAATGTCTCAAATTAGGCAAACCATTGGGAATGTATGTATGTACTGCAATTGATTTTACTGAATCGAAACCTACCTAAATCTGAATTAATTTTTTCACTTTCTACTTTCAATCTTAACTTTATTTCATTCAAAAGTTAGCATCACTTGTTATTATAATAATTTCAGGTTAGTTACTTATTCCAATTGGCATTTAGAACAAAAAATTATCCTAAATTAAATTTCCGAACTTTCTTCTTTCTACTAACGTTGTTACATAGTGATGCCTTGTTGGAGTTTGGCAAAAATAAGAAAAAATACAGTACCTAGCAAAGTTTTTGCATAATTCGATTTTCTAGTTCACTGAAGCTGCTGAAATTTCAGAATTTACAAAGAAACGCAAGTATTTAAGAACGTCGCCAAAAACACCAGTTACGACAACGTCTAAAAATAATTCCGTCGAAAATTGGCGGTCTGTACAAAAATTGTTTACTTAATAATTATACGTTAAATCGTAGAAAATATGCTCATTTTTGTGCGGTATTTCCGGACCGATACGACATTTAAACCTTCGACATTTAAAGGCCGGCAACGCACTTAAAACCCCTCTGGTGTTGCAGGTGTCCATGGGCAGCGGTAATCGCTTACCATCAGGTGATCCGTCTGCTCGTTTGCCTTTTATATCATAAAAAAAATTGGCTGACTGAAGGAAGCGAAGTTTAGGGCGGGACTTTCATGCTTGCATAATCCCAATATTTTTTTGAAATCGGTTCATCCGTTTGAGAGCTACGATACCACAGACAGACAGACATTGGCATCAAAAATATAACACCCCTCTTTCGTGTTTCGTTTGCGTCGTGGGTAAAAATGTATCACTGTTATGTACGGTCGTACTTCAACTTCAACTTCAACATTTATTCAGCAAATAGGCCACAACGGCACTTTTACACGTGAACATGGAATTTACATACAAACAAAAACAAGCACATCAACAATTAAGTATAAAGTCCGATTACAAAAAAAAAAACAAAAATAATAATAAAAAAAAACAAACAGATACAAAAAATAATCTAAAATTATTTAGAGGTGTAAATAATATATCTCTAAATGTCAGAACTAAATGACTTTTATCAAATTATCTTTAGAGATGTATAGAGTCTCTAAGAGTCAACATTCCATATAATTAAAACATTCATTAGGATAAAAGAAACATACGAGAACCGAATGAGGTGTCTCACTGTAATTATATACTCAATAAAGTTAACTTAAACAGACCAGTCTCCACAAACAGATTGTGTCACTTTCAAATTATTTCCCAAGCAAATGAACTATTTTCACATAGCCTCTTAAGGCCCAGGCATAGATATGAAAAATCCAAAATTTGCCACTGGAATTTGAACCTATAGTGCACGGAATACAGTAGATTTTATTTTGTTTGAAAATTGCACGAAACAAAACAAATGCAACTCTGTCCTAATTGAATATGATTTAAATTTCATCGAACTGAATAAGTCCTATAGGTAGGACCTTGGGCCTTACGAGGATAGGATACGCAAACGTCAGTTTAAGGCAACAAATCTAATTATTTCATACAAATATTTTGACTTGTGATATCTTAAGTAGAAACATTAAATAGTAGTTGTAGTAGCAGGCTTTGGGTAGTTGTGAATGTACAGTCAACCAATTTGATTCCTAGGCCACTATAGAACCATGTCATAATGACTTCTAAGACAGTGCTTATTCAGTGATGCATGTCATGTGTAGAGTAGTTAAAGCGACAAGGTTCTATAGTGGCCTAGGATTCATATTGGTTGACTGTACATCGTTTATCAGTTTTTATAGTCAGTAGTTTTATGGTATCGTGTAGGTCGTCGTCATGTATCTTGAGGCCCTGTTCTACATAGATATGAGGCATTTAGGATCGAGTAATGTTAAAATTTTATTATTTTTTGCCATAACGCGGCAAATTAAGTCGTAGGTATGTCTTGAATTAACTTTGGTTTGTGATCATTTACTTACCTACTCAAAAAGTCGTGTGAATCTTCATTGAGATAAAGGAGAAAAAACCGGATAAGTGCGAGTTGGCCTCGCCCACCGAGGGTTGTGAACAAATTTAACTTATTTTGTTTTTTTTTTTTTTTTTTTTTCCTTTTCTTACAAATTTATAGTTTGGAGGTTTTCCCTGTACTTGTAGTGTAAGACGATATTACTTAGACGCTTGTTAGGGTTCCGTAGCCAAATGGCAAAAAACGGAACCCTTATAGATTCGTCATGTCCGTCTGTCTGTCCGATTATGTCACAGCCATTTTTTTCCGAAACTATAAGAGCTATACTGTTCAAACTTGGTAAGTAGATGTATTATATGAACCGCATTAAGATGTTTATACAAAAATAAAAAAAAACAATAAATTTTGGGGGCTCCCCATACTTAGAACTGAAACTCAAAAAATCTTTTTTCATCAAACCCATACCTGTGGGGTATCTATGGATAGGTCTTTTAAAATGATATTGAGGTTTCTAATATCATTTTTTTAGAAACTGAATAGTTTGCGCGAGAGACACTTTCAAAGTGGTAAAATGTGTGTCCCCCCCCCCGTAACTTCTAAAATAACAGAATGAAAAATCTAAAAAAAAATGTATGATATACATTGCCATGCAAACTTCCACCGAAAATTGGTTTGAACGAGATCTAGTAAGTAGTTTTTTTTTAATACGTCATAAAAGGTACGGAACCCTTCATGGGCGAGTCCGACTCGCATTTGGCCGCTTTTTTTTTACAGCTTCAAGAGACTGTAGACCTGTGTATATGGTTTTAATTTCAAATCAATACTCCACGCGTTCCCGAGATATAGAGTCTTGACAGACAGAGAGACGGACAGACGGACAACAAAGTGATCCTGTAAATAATAATATATAAATATGTATATAGGGACAATTTTACACTGATCGACCTAGCCCCAAGCACTAAGCAAAGGTTGTAACATGGGTACTAGGCGCCGATAGACATACGTATATCCATAGAATACACCCATACTCAGGAACAAATATCTGTGTTTATCACACAAATAAATGCTCTTACCGGGATTCAGAACCGGGACCATCGGCTTCATAAGCAGGGTCACTTCCCACTACGCTAGACCGCTCATCACATAGGGGTTTTTTCATTTTGAGGTACGGAACCCTAAATTCAGGTATTTTATTCGTACCGGGGTATGCAGTATGCAATTCCGTATGCAGTTGACATTAATGCACTTTTTGAGACGTATATAATAAATAGTCTTAAACTGGATGCGCCTTCCGTGCTAGTTCTTTGTGAACTACCCACGAAATCCCTTATTTCGATTTAATAAATCAAATAAAAATGTAAAATAATACATTAGTATTGATTTTACATTTACATTTTTTCCGATAGATTTTACAGGGGTTGGGTTGGTTTAAAAATCGTTGAGTATATAGATGACGACAAAACCATCAGTGACTTTGCTCATAACGTGCAACTTCGCACTTCAAGTCGAAAGTGACCACAGAGCGAAATGGCAGTTCAAATAATGTTGTCACCACTATAGTATTTTATGCAACAGTTGTATAAGAAGGATCAAAAAAGGCGAGTGGCGTGAGTTACAATGTGAGCCGGAGCCGAAGGCGTAGGCGAACATTGTAAAGGAATACGCCACGAGAATTTTTTGACCTACTTATACAACGTTGCATACAATATTTTTCCTACGAGTCAACAAAAATAAATCTTAATTTAGGTAAACAAATTAAGGCGACACCTCCTCGTAACTCATGAGGCCCTGGTACTTGCTACTTGCTAAATTAATTTTTTGGACAGTTTTTTCTCAATTTTGGCCACCTTAGCCTACGGAGACTAACAAGCAACGCTAAGCGGTCTTTGTAGTCTATGGGTGTTGCTATATTACGGGTGTCACATGCGTGTTTCTTATGAAGTAATTATTTTTACTATGCAACCAAATGAATATTTTGTAAGTTGGCAGCAATGCACTTAGTTTAAAACTGTATTCGTTTTGGTTTTGTTAGGTTGGTAGCCATAATTAATCGCAGTAACTTTATAGCTTATAAAAGCACAAGAGCTTTTATGAGGAATAGACAATATAGACTTTTCTTGAAATCTTTTATGTATGTTCTTATATTCGTGTTAATGAATGCATAAATGATAGATAACAGTAGAGGAGTAGGAAAAAAATATTACGTTACGGACGACTTTTTGTTTTACTCCTGTTTTCATCTTACTCTAACACACTCAATCAAAATTCAGTGGACTCGGGACCCGTTACATTTGTTAGGAAACTAATCACTCAGGTAAATAGTTGGGTGAGGTAGCTCGCAAGTAGTACCATCGATTGTTGACAATTACTTACAGATATCCTCACAAATGTTAGTCTTTTTTACTTCGAAATAGGATCTAATTTCGTGTGGCACTCGCTAATTGTTTCTTCACCACACGACACCCGCTGATCCTCATTATCCAACACAATGGTGACGCTGAGAAACATGAGATAATGGAAAATCTATACACAATTATACATTCACATATTCATGTGTCTCTAGCCTACTGATTAACGTTGGCAGGTGATGTGGCACTAGAACGTATAATTACCACATATAGACCGGTCAGTAAGAGATTGCCTTCTGGAGTTTCCTGGATTCAACGGGCATCAGTAATGAATTTTAAAGAGCTGTCATAATAGATCACTACCTGGTCGACGTGGCACTCAAAGGCCCACAAACCCCAATAATAATAAAGAGATTGCCTGGTGAGTGGGTGAATCAGGTAGCTACGGCATACCGACATGTGTCTGAATCTTGAAGTAGGATTTTATATGTATGTTGGTCTATATCATGTCGTAAATATGTTATATTGGCAGATTTTAACTCACGTTAGAATTGTTTCATTTCAGCCCTGGAAGTGACACCCAATTTGCTTGTATCGTATTATGTCATTGATCTACGAAAAGAGGGTAGGAATAAGCTGGACATGTATGACATACACCGTCTGTGGCTGTTGGGGGTATCGAAACTCCCAAACGGATGAACCGATTTTAGTAAAGGATTTTTGGTACACCCAGAATTCTTAATAGGTTTTTCTTTAAATACTGAATGGTGATTTTATTACTTGATCAGAGGTCCTCCTCTAATTTTGAATTACGCTGTCAACGTATACAATAGACGTCGGAATGAAAACAAACATATTAATATTTGTACCTTCTAGAAATGATGATAGATTGTGTTACATTCGGAACTTCATCTAATAATACGTGCGTCGTCAAACTAGGAATACCAACATGGAGTCGGTTTACCACTAAGCACAATCATTAATTGGGTTGAATTTTTAACAAATACTCAGCAACAAATAGAAGAAGATCGGATGAAGATAGCGGACTACGTGTTGTGGATATTTTTGGATAATGAAAAGTAATAAAAACTTTAAAGTTACCCTTAATGATGGTGTTTCAGAACAGATTGGATGGCGTTTTCTGAAAGGCTTGTAGATAACTTAAGAGGGAAGAATAGCTTTGCGATCCTAGCGAAATAACGGTACTTTTTAGGGTTCCGTAGCCAAATGGCAAAAAACGGAACCCTTATAGATTCGTCATGTCCGTCTGTCTGTCCGATTCTGTCACAGCCACTTTTTTCCGAAACTATAAGAGCTGTACTGTTCAAACTTAGTAAGTGGATGTATTCTATGAACCGCATTAAGATTTTCATACAAAAATAGAAAAAAAACAATAAATTTTGGGGGTTCCCCATACTTAGAACTGAAACTCAAAAAATCTTTTTTCATCAAACCCATACGTGTGGGGTATCTATGGATAGGTCTTCAAAAATGATATTGAGGTTTCTAACATCATTTTTTTCTAAAATGAATAGTTTGCGCGAGAGACACTTCCAAAGTGGTAAAATGTGTCCCCCCCCCCCCCCCCGTAACTTCTAAAATAACAGAATGAAAAATCTAAAAAAAATATATGATATACATTGCCATGTAAACTTCCACCGAAAATTGGTTTGAACGAGATCTAGTAAGTAGTTTTTTTTAAATACGTCATGAAATTAAAAAAATTTTTTTTTTTTCAACATACCCATACATGTGGGGTATCTATGGATAGGTCTTCAAAAATGATATTAAGGTTTCTAATATCATTTTTTTCTAAACTGAATAGTTTGCGCGAGAGAACCTCCCAAAGTAAAAAAAAGTGTGTCCCCCCCCCCCTGTAACTTCTAAAATAACAGAATGATAAATCTAAAAAAAATATATGATATACATTACGATGCAAACTTCTAACGAAAATTGTTTTGAACGAGATCTAGTAAGTAGTTTTTTTTAAATACGTCATGAAATTAAAAAAAATTTTTTTTTTTCAACATACCCATACATGTGGGGTATCTATGGATAGGTCTTCAAAAATGATATTAAGGTTTCTAATATCATTTTTTTCTAAACTGAATAGTTTGCGCGAGAGAACCTCCCAAAGTAAAAAAAAGTGTGTCCCCCCCCCTGTAACTTCTAAAATAACAGAATGAAAAATCTAAAAAAAATATATGATATACATTACGATGCAAACTTCTAACGAAAATTGTTTTGAACGAGATCTAGTGAGTAGTTTTTTTTAATACGTCATAAAATTAAAAAAAATTTTTTTTTGTCAAACCCATACGTGTGGGGTATCTATGGATAGGTCTTCAAAAATGATATTTAGGTTCCCAATATAATTTTTTTCTAAAGTGAATAGTTTGCGCGAGAGACACTACCAAAGTGGTAAAATGTGTGTCCAAAGTGGTAAAATGTTGAACGAGATCTAGTAGTTTAAGTAGTTTTTTTTAATACGTCATAAAGGAACCCTTCATGGGCGAGTCCGACTCGCACTTGGCCGCTTTTTCTATTTCTATGAGAGCCACTTCGGGAGGAAACGTTTTCCACTAACTAAATCTTAACAAATCACTTTGATTTTGATGTCGGTCGCTTCAGCATAATATATTCTAGGTTTATAGGTTTCGTTTAAAAAAAAAAAGGAACAGAAGTGAAAAAAAATGGTTAGGGAATAATTTTGCACGAATTGCTTTAATTATCAGTATAAAAGTACTATCATTTATGTGGTAAAATACAATATTCATTTATTGCGCTATCGTACACATTAAAATTTAACACTTCAGAACTATTACAATTATTTAACATTAAAAAGTTTATCCCTCAGAAAAATCAACTTCCATCCATAATTTCAACGACTCTTATCTCACCATCATGGAGTTTTTCAATCAGGTCACGTGTCCGTCTTACGAATTTTCAATCTGTCGAATCTGTCGGTGCACAGCGCCGCTAAAGAAGTTTCGACTTCAAAAAGAAAAAAGTGTATTACAAATTAAAAAAATAGGAAAACCTATAAACCTAGTTTTTCATTGTGTCAATAACATATTGAAAATCAAGGAGAATGGAAAATATTTTGAAGTGGAAAAACATTTTCTCTTTTTGTACGAGTATGTGGGCGTGGTATAGTATACTTATATTTCCCTCTTAAGATACATGTTACAAGCGGTTTATAAAATGCAACTGTATGGGGTACTGACATCAGCAGGCATACAAATCGAAATTGTAATTGAAACTGTGAAATGATTAGAATTGTTATTCAATAGTAATTAAAAATTAAATTGTGTAAAGTTTTTGCATGCTAGTATTATTATATACATATAGCAGAATAAGTAACAAATTGTCAAAATTACATCTGTGGACACCAAAATATGTACTTATTCTATGCAAATAAAGTTATTCTATTCTATTCTATTCTATTCTAACTAGACTTATTCGTAGCTCTCCGGTGCATTACTGCGAGCTACACCGTGCCAAAATATTCACACGTGTCTGATATCCGTGTTGTGACATTGTCTTATGATGTACCGCTTTAAGTATTCTGACATTGAATTATGAAACATTGTATGAATTTAAGATTTAATCCCAATCGTGTTTGAATGTTGTGGTTTTCAGAGATCTGAATAAGATTCTGAATTGGCACCGAATATTATGAGAAATAAATTTCGAAACAAAATGCATGTTTAATGAAAGGTTTGAAAAGTTAAAGCTGAATGAGACAGTAGCTAAATTCCACATCTGAAATAGAATTTTAGACATAGACATAGATTTTTTTTATTTAACACCACATTGAAAAATGTTTACAGGCAATGCTACAAAACATTACAAGCCTTAAAATGAAACTTAATTAGGCACAAATTTATGTTTACATGTAGATATAAAAAACTTTTAAAATTATGATGCTAAAAAGGAGCGAACCTCAGCATGTGTTGCAGCAGGCTTACCTACTACAACGCTGGTTTTCAGGCCGACCCTTCGTACAATACCAATTTGCTTGTCGGAAACTGTATGGCTAAGACTGTTTTAGTTTGTGTAGAAAATAATATAGGTATGCAATATACATGTTTATGTTTATGGATATATTTATAAGATTATACTGTACGATACTATGACATATGTGAAAGTAGGTTTAATGTTTAGGCTAAATAAATACGTTGGGTAATAAAGTATGTATTGAGGAAATAAATAACATGAATGTAATAATTTTACTATAAGTAGGTACCGAGATTAACAAAGTTGAACGGCGCATAAGAACGATTTCGACCACTACAGATACGACGGTTTTACCCTAATTTCATCTAATTGGATCTAGATTAGGTCTCAGACCATAACTAATAGAATCTTGAAATTCTAACATCTAGAAAGGTGCCTTCTGTCTCGGTCCGAATGCTGGGAATCGTGTGTTGAGTACACGCGCGTTTTATCTTACCGGTTTGGGTAACAAGAGTTTTATGTTCGAAAATAGTTATATCATCAGCAAATAATCGTTGGGAAACGAAATTATCAGCAAATATTTGTAAACAGCTACCGAATTTTATCGCTTTTTTATGAGCACTATGTATAGGTAGGTCGCTCACCTATAGGTAGATAGCTATATACTTATGTTTGTAGGTAAGCCTTAGCTATGTTAGCAAAGGCATATTTAATAAACAGTTTGCGGCACTTTTAACTTTTAAACCGATTTCTGTAATAGTTAAGACTTTCTGCATCACGAAATTAAATCTAGAAAGGAGACCTCCGTCTCGGCCAGAAATCGGTCTGAAATTAAACAGGGAATATAATATTAAATGTAATACACGAACTAAATTACACGCCACCGACGTAGTTTCCGTCATAGAATAGAAGAATTACTTTATTTTAATTTCTCAACCTCTGAAAGTGGGTTGTTGTTGTTCTAAAAAGTGTGAAGAAAATTATACGTTTCTGCTCTAGAGTACTTTATAAGTACATTTTTTTCTCTTTTTTTACGATAAACAATTAAAATTTTTGTTCTGGATTTGTTGTACAATTTCCATTCTATAATTAACTCCTCATTCCATAAATATCGATATTTTTACTTAAATTGTTAATTGAAAGTACTATCAAGAAATACTACTGACGTTTATACTTGCCGTGTTTTTTTTAATGCACATGTGTTTTACTTTCCTCGTATTCGAAATGAAAAGAAGAGTGTTTAACTCGGGTTAAAGGCACCATTTCAGTCTCGGACTATTGGTCCAGTCCCAAACTACCTCGACAGAAATGTGTGCCTTTCATCCCTTGGTTCACAATCTACTATTGGATAGAATAAGTACATAATTCGTGTCCACAGATGATTATTTTCGTCCCCAGATAAGAATTTCGTGTACATAACTGATAATTACTATCAAACACATGATGAAGTGAACTGTGTAAGTTTTAAAAAAGTTTAGGTTTTAAATGTATAAAATTTTCTTAAAATGTATAGGTAGATGGCATATTGTATCCCCAATACCAACAACTTTCACTTGGAGCCTTCAGTGAAAAAAAATGTCTCATTAAAAAATCTAAAAACGATCTTCAGGCTCCAACATCTGACACTTAGAATGCATCCTGTAGCTTAATATATAGCTGTAGAATAATAGAGGACATAAAGAGTATCTAGAGTTGACCCGATATAAGCACGCGCAGTCGGATAAACACTACACATTGACAACACACACACAACACACATTGACTAGTGACATTGTGACACCTGTTCAAGATTCCGACAGGTATACGACCACTAAAACTTGTCTTCTAATTTTAGCCGAAAAATTGTGACTCGACAAGAATTTTGTGGCTATAAAATGCATCTATTAGTACCTAAGTAAATATTCTTTATTCCACCAACAATTATATACAGATTTTACATTCATGTAAAACTAGAAATACATTTTAAAGGAAATAGAACCGGGCTAAGCACTGCCTGCCTGTCACGCTCTAACACGTATGTGTGCGAAAGTGACAGGCATAGGGACAAATGATAAAAATGCAACCATGCTGTCACCGCAGGTAGCAACAGGCGGTCTTATCGATAAAAACCGGCCAAGAGCATGTCGGGCCACGCTCAGTGTAGGGTTCCGTAGTTACTCTTCCGTCACAATAAGCTAAACTGGAGCTTAAAGTATAGTAAATTGTTAACCAAGGGATGAAACGGTACCTTTCACCCGAGTTAAACAAATTGGCAAATTTGCATAATCAGTACCTAATTAAAGTAAGTCTTTTTACTATGAAGGGAAAACTTTTTGCGATAACTCAAAAATAGCTAAACTGATCATGTCCGCTATAGTTTTCATTTAATGTCTTTCTTAAGCTCTACTTCCATGATTTTTTCCATATTTTTTGGACCTATGGTTCAAAAGTTAGAGGGGGGGGGACACTTTTTTTTTCCTTTCGGAGCGATTATCTCCGAATATATGCACTTTATCAAAAAATGTTTCTTAAAAACCCCTATTACTTTTGAAAGACCTTTCCAACGATACCCCACACTCTAGGGTAGAAGCGAAAAAAAAATTTCACCCCCACTTTACGTGTAGGGGAGGTACCCTAAAAAAAATTAAATTTTTAGATTTTATTGTACGACTTTGTCGGCTTCATTGATTTATATATCCATGCCAAATTTCAGCTTTCTAGCACTAACGACCACGGAGCAAAGCCTCGGACAGACAGACAGACAGACAGACAGACGGACATGGCGAAACTATAAGGGTTCCGTTTTATGCCATTTGGCTACGGAACCCTAAAAAGCGATCTCTTCCAGATAACCTTTAGGTAGCGGGAAATGTAGAACGCATACAAAAGTGAACAGGTAGTGCAAGGAGCTGAATATAAGTTTATTATTTGTTAGTTGTCACTGTGACAACAGTCTGAGGTCCATTGTGACTTTAATATTGATTGTCAGTCTGACAACATGACAATTTTTAAGACAAGAAGCCAATTCACATTTTATTTTATTTTCTTCGGATTGTATGGAAGAGATTGCTTAATTCAATAATAAAATCGTCTGATCTCTTGATCCTTATCGTTGTTTATTTTAAAGCTTTGCTTACTTTCACCGGCTTTGGTGTCCATTTGTAATTAAGTTTTATCAGGTTTCCAATTAAGTTTAATTTTAGCACTCACAAATTAATGTAACATTATCAATCTAGTCTGACGTTGAAAACCAAAGCTGTCATAGGAATTATGCAATAAAATAATGTTACTTTGAGTTGGGTTTCAGCGTGTTACGACAGTTTTAAATTATATTTTGTCTAGACTAGAAATATAAAGCCGGCAACGATTTTTTTTTAAAAGCCTGTATTTATTTGTTTGTTTTTATCAAGTTTGTAAACTTACCAACTATGGACATCAGCACTTGATTATGTTTGCTACCATTCTTCTCCATCACTTGAGAACCTAATTTGTACACTTTGTTCACCATTTTGAGGTATAATTCCAAAATATTGAGTTACAATTAAAATCTAATAAATTAATTGTATAACTCTTATAAAAATAAAACTAAGCGGCCATTTGAACTGTTTCCCAAAAAAAATATAAATTGAATAAAATTAATATCTACTTATTTAGAATATATGCGAAAAAAAATCGATGTAGTAAAATAGATCGCGCGTATACCGGCCGCGCGCGCATTGAACTGAGTACGGCCAGTTCGCGCATGCGTAATATTTATGATCGCCGCGCGAGGGGTTAACTGATATATCTTTCGTTTCAGATAAATAAACAATGTGTAGTTGTTAGGAGAACGGTGGTTGGTACAGTCAATATAATAAATATCTACATATATCTATATATAGTAATATACATAAACTAAAACCTTATTTGCATAATTCTGGGATCAAGTTGGGAAAAAGTGACCGATGAAGCACCAAGATTTGGTTGTATATTTTTGCCCGACTGATAAAGACGGGGTTTTTTCCCGAATGTCTGTATGTTTACCAGCGATGGTGCGGTGTAGTATGCGTTTAGAGTGAGAGGCTCTTGGTTTGTATATATATATATATTTGTATCTATATATTTCTGCACATGTATAAATAGATAGGTAGGTATAGACGAAGTTGCATTGTATGTGTATGTAATCGGTCTTCACTTTGGATGCGGATTCGTCAAATAACTGCGTATTGATAGATATTTTTGTCACATAGCGCATAATTGAAATATCTTTGCAAAGGTTCACTTAAGAAAAAAGTTTATTGACCCATCTTGTGGGGGCGAGTCACTGTCTGCCAAAAATAAAATTAGATACCTATCGCTATATTAGGCGGGCATTCGATTTTTACCAATACCTAGCCTAGTATTAATTGCTTCACTATCCTCTAATAGCCCAGTACATTTTAGATTTCATAAATAGTCATTACACCCTGACTAAACAGTCACACACGCAGGCAACAGCAGCTACCATAAGGTGTCTTTACATTAATTTAATTGTCGTGTGTGCGTAACACCACTGTTCCGCGTCAGGGAAAGACATGCCGAGTTTACCAAATTAATAATACCAGTAATTTCTGCTCGAGCACATGTGACGGCGTTACAGAGCGAGCTAGTGTATGATTTAGGCTGTAGCTAACTATGTTACTTATATGCGGTTAGGGTGAAAGGATGTTTGTGTTTGTTTTTGACACGAATGAATATCTATCCATCTTCAGAATAGTTGTGTAAATTGAATGTTTGGTCCTACTGCTATGGTTCTTAGATAGGTTTTGTCTCAACTGAGGGTGCTGCCATAACTTTTGAAGGGTTATTTGTGGGTTATTTAGAATTATAAATCCATTGTTGACATGATTAATTGACACATGCTTGTTCCTTATAGCAACTAGTTAAATGTCTAAAATTGTGCAGATAAGCGGTAAAAAACCGGAATAAATGGCATGGAATGGTTGTTTTTCACATTTTCCTTCATAAGGCATTTTGTTTTCACTATAAAAAATAAAAAATGGTTTTGTAGTGTTCATTTAAGCTCTTTCAAATGATACCCCACTTGACCTAGTAACTACACTTTGAAATTTTGCCCCCTCTTTATATTGGATATTTTCCATAATTAAAAGAAATAAAAAAAAAAAACACAATTCCAATATGTTTGGGTTAGCATTATTAATCATTATTCCAAATTTCAAATCGATAGCTTAAGAGGCTGTCAATACCTAAAGCGCGCACACTGTCTATTTCTATCGGAGTAAATGAGATAGCACTGTCGCATGTTACTGGGCCTGGGCAAGGGAATAATAAGAAAAATATTTAAATAAAAAAAAGTGGATTATTAGTGTAATATTTTACTCAACCACGGTTTAGATATAAATGTTTTGAAATTGTGATTTTAATTGCAGACCCATAAGTCAAAACAATAAAGACATAGAACCATTTAATTGTGATTTTAAGACCAATCTTTGCAATATAATTAATATGAACATATCCAGTCTTTCTTAAAAAACTGTTTAAGTAACATCAATTTCAAGGACATTGGGTGTTGACAGCCTCTTAAGTACTTTTCGAGTTATTTAACAATGTGACAGACGGACGGACGGACGGACAAAGTCGCACCATAAGGGTTCCTTTTGTACCTTTTTGATATGGAACCCTAGAAACCGGCCAAGTGTGAGTAGTGGCTCGATTCGAACTTTAAGATACGTCAAAAAATTCCTAATGATACGATATGGATTGGATATGTCGGTGTGAAAAGAAACGTCACTTTTGACACGGACATATCTAATCCATATCGTATCTTTAGCAAATTTTTGACGTATCTTAAAAATCGAATCGGGTCATCAGACTCGCGCACCAATAGGTTTCATAGATCTGGATCAATAGTTATCAGAAATAAATAAAATTTATATTTGTATTTGTAGGTACTTGTACAGTCAGCATCAAAAGTAGCGGATCAAATAACGCTTCATAAGTATCTACCATTCTGTAACAGCTTAACAAAAAGTGATGTCTTTAATATAGAACAACTAAGACTGTAAAAGATATACTTTTGAACGCGAATTTTAGAAATTAATGTATATTTTGAAAAGTTATACGGAATATCAGATACTTTTGGTCCGTTGTTTCATCCGCTACTTTTGATGCTGACTGTACATACAGTCACGCTCCGCAGCCATTTAGGGTTATAGCTAAACTGGACATTCCTTAGCGCAAGTATATACTCGTGCTATTTACATCACATATTTTTTTTACTAAAATACTTAACCTCGAAAACTTTGGGCAATCGAGTAAAAAAGTGTACTTTGATTTATGATAAGGGTAAAAAAAGTTCACAACTTATCGTTGAGGTCAAAAAAATACAGAGACGGTCGGCAGGCGGGGACTCCCGAATCCCCACTAGAGGAAACTTATTAATAAACACCACATTAAGTCGTTATCGATAGCCAGCGGCGGGATTTACCTGTAATGAGATACAAACGGACAGCTTGAGATGTGCCTGAAGATATCATGATTCTCTAGGTGATCTAGGTGTAGTAGTAGTGTATCTTATACATTTTGAAGTTTAAAAAGAATAGGCGCCAATTCTGTATCATTAAATAAGTAACAACATTCTAGTCATGTTTGCTCAAAATATATTTATTTATTTATTTAATCTTTATTGCACAAAAGAAAACCTTATAGTACAAAAGGCGGACTTAATGCCATGAGGCATTCTCTACCAGTCAACCTTTAAATGTGTTGTTTTAAATTTGTCTTTGATATATTTTTATTCAATTTACTTTTTGCGCACCGAAAAAAATAACATGATTAATAAAATTCTAGTTGCGATATTTGCGATGATTGCATGTCTGTGGTTTCAAACTTATCACTGCAAATGAAAATTATGTGAAAATATTGTTCTGCCTAACCTAGAGTTAGACCAAGATAAGTTGGCAACGATTTTAAAAGCCCAGTGATGCAAGTGTTAAGTAAACGTCATAATTTAATAGAAGTTTGACGTTTAAAATAGCCCGTGCACGGTCTGGGCTATCAACATCGCTGCCAACTTATTTTTCATTTAAATGTACCTATGTAAGTATGTATGTACGGGTCAAATTTTGCAAGTTAAATTTGATCCACTTCCCGGTTTCCGATGAAGCTGAAAATTTGCATACAAATGTAAGTCGGGTAGCGATGCAATATTATGGTACCATCGAGCTGATCTGATGATAGAGACAGAAGTTGGTCATAGGAATTAACTCTGTGATAAAACAACGCAATATAATTGTGTTTGGGGTTTTATAAATTGCCTCCCTGAGTATTAGTTGCCTGTGGAAAGAAAAGTACAGTCAGCGATTAAAGCTTGTACCAAAACTGATGTTTTTTGCCTTATAAATACTTTTTCATCAGCTATTTATGTACCTAAATATTGCTTTGTGTCTTGTGCCGGGGAAATGTCTCTGGCCACCACATCGGGTGTTAACAACGTAACCTATTGTATTTGACAAAAGTTATTTGTGTCCCAAGGGAGGAAAAGTAGGAAATTGCGTACCGCGTGTAAAATTGTTACCCGAGCCGAAGGCGAGGGTGGCAAACACGCGGGATGGAATGTCCTACGTTTCCTCCCGTGGTGCGCATACCTAGTATTTTTCTGCTCGACGGAGGTGGAAAGCGGCAACTTTTTTAGCGCAGCGGGAGCAAAGTTGACGCTTTCCACCCGGAGGGCAGAAAAGTTTATTTTTGTCCCGTTAGCATTGGAGACGTCCGGGTGTTGGTGTGCCGAGGGCAAGATTTTCTTAAGCGAATTAATTGGGGCAGCGTTTAAGGGAGAAGGGTCATGACCCTCGTTCCGGGTCTTTCCTGATGCAAAGGCTGTCTATCGCGATCCAGCGTGGCAATGCGGCGAGCGTGATGGGCACCTTTGCATCCGAGAGGGCGCGGGACAAGTTGTTTGGCTAAGTTTTATTTAGTTTACTTTAAGTTAATATTAATGTACTATTTGTATCTTTATTGTAATTTTTTTAATATGTATTCAGACTAAAATATAACTTTTTTTACATTGTGTTTGGGGTTTTAAGAATTGTCTCGATTAATATTCTTTGCCTGTGGTAAGAATAATACAATTAGCGATAAAAGCTTGTACACTCAAGTGCAAAAATATGTATCGAAATAATCGTCTCATAAATATGGTACTATACGCTCTTATTACACTGGAATAAGATGCTATGGGACATATTTTTGAGTATATCCTCCTCGCTTTACGTTGGCTAAAATGGAACCTACTTATATCACCTGCGCCATCGGCGAATCGATTGACACATCATTCATCAAATTGGTTTAATGGTGTCAACACTGCTGTAGAACACACTTAATAAGAATACGAAAATACATGGCTGCTCAAACCATAACTCTTCCTTTTTCTTTGCCAAAATCGGGTAAAAGGGGTCCAAAGTCTGTAAAATAATTAACTTTAACAAAGTGATGGATCGTGTTGCTGCCTTGACAAATGACTTTTGCGTTTACCAATATTTTTCGAAGCTAGTACCAACTTGTAAGCAATATACTTAAAGGTAGTGCGCTGAAAACGCGACGGCACAAGACTGACATATCATAAAGGTCGAAGTCAAACACAATTAGTATAATAACTTTTTCAGCACACCAACTGGTAAAGGCACTTTTGATTGTTCAAAAACGGATGAGAAAGTTGCATTTTATCCAAAAATTTTGATGTGTTTCCTTATTGGCTGGTAGAATTGATTTGATTTGAATTGATTTTGTTTGATATCTTACAGCTAATATTTTCCTTGGGTTGGTGTGGAGGATTTTTTTGTGTTTCACTCGTGGGCAAAATTTGTTTAACCCTCGTGCCTTGAAACCCTCGCAACGCTCAAGAATCCACTTTTTGAAGAACGAACTACGCTCGTGGTTGGTGTTTTTATCTTTCACTTCCTCTGGTATCAATTTTAGCACGAGCTGTTATACAACGACTTTTCCCCCTTGTAAAACAAATAACTATTCAAATGTGAAAGTTTCCGTCATGATAACATATATATAGACCGCGAGCCAGGAAAAGATTTCCATGACAAATCGCCTCCCGGCCGAAAACTCGTGTAGTGTTTAACGGCTAGGTATGATGAACCCTCGTGGACGTCAGCTGCCGCTCCGTTGGTGGGTTGAGGAATGGCAGCCACCGAAACACGTAAAACAGAAAAAAAATTGACATAGCCTCCTATTTGATACTTTGTCAAATGATAGATTCAGATGCTATTGTTACTTAAAAAAATCGTCAGCCGGTTATATCGCGGTGGTAAGGACATCAGCTGGTCGCATGAACGTGTAAAAAATAAGCGCTATACCTTTTTATGATAGCAATAACAAATCATGAAACTTTGCATGTAGCATTTCATTAGGCGTAACGCCTGGAAAGCCATCAACGGATTACGCATTTTACGCATACTTTGCCGCACATAAAGTGGTAAGGCGCATATTTTTTACATGTTAATTTTACAGCTGCCGGTCTTTCCACCGCAATACAACCGGCTGACGGTTTTTTTCATTTAAAACAGCATCTAAACTATATCATCTGACAAAGTATCAGGCGGGAGGCGATGACTGACGAAATATGCTCCTGGCCCGCGGTCTCTCTTATTTAAGTTAAAACCTATCACCTAACTTACACGAACTAAACAACGACAACAATAATAAATCGAAAGGATTAAAAAACGGACTTAAACCTGTTCATCAGTTGGGGAGCTACCGTACCACAGACAGACAAGCAGACACACGATAAACTAATAATACCCCCCTTTATGCAGGTAATAATTTCTTGAGACCGGGCTATTCGACCACTTGGGTAAACCAGCAGGTCTATTCAGGTAATAATTTCTTGAGACCGGGCTATTCGACCACTTGGGTAAACCAGCAGGTCTATTCAGGTAATAATTTCTTGAGACCGGGCTATTCGACCACTTGGGTAAACCAACAGGTCTATTCAGGTAATAATTTCTTGAAACCGGGCTATTCGACCACTTGGGTAAACCAACAGGTCTATTCAGGTAATAATTTCTTGTTAATCAAAAGGTTATGGATATAACCTGTCAGCTGTCTACAGTTTCATTTTTGGCGGATTCTGAATAAAACTCTAGTGCTTAATGGCTTATTTTTTTACAATTGATAGTTTTGAGATTTTTTCCTGTACTTGTAGTATAAGACGATCTTGCCAAATGTTATAGTTCTGGGTCAACAGGAAGTCAATCGAGAAATATAGGGTACCTACCCTAAATTTTGATTCCTTTGAGAATGTCGAAATATACGGGTTTTGCGGCATAAACGGCCGTATCTTTTTTTACGTTAACTTAAAAGTTTTTTTTTTTACAGCTTCAAGGCATCGTTATTTCAACTTGATACCTTTACGCGTTCCCGAGATAAAGGGTCTTGACAGATAGACAGACGGACGAACGGATGGACAACAAAGTGACCCTCTAAGGCTAAGGGAACCCTAAAAATGACTATGCAGTGCTACAGCTCTGGAGTAGCAAACGTTCATAGTCTACTAAAACATAGAGAGATTAGTCGTGGATACATTGTACTAGTTCGCAAATGTGCCCAATTCCCTCGCGTTCACGTAACATATCCAGAGTACAAGGAAAGTACGCTCGAAAGCTTCAAATGTGTCATTTATTCGCGTTAGCGGAGACGGTTCAGACATGTCATGTGTGACTGTAAAAGAAATGGGAGGCGACATTGAACAAGTGCCTACTTTCGCTATTCTACATTGGGTTCGTTTTTCTACATTATTGAACATGGTTCCGGGCGTTAGGGGTGACATATGGAACCTTATTACTAAGGCTCCGGCTCATTACCTCGGGCTGCCCGGCCGTGAAGAAAAAGGCTAAAGAAGAAATATTTTTTTTTTGCCAAGAGCATGTCGGGCCATGCTTAGTGTAGGGTTCCTTAGTTACCCGTCCGTCACAATAGGAGGCCTGAACGGTGACTACTAAGTACACAACAAGAAAATGTATACGTCTTTACTAATAAGGGAAGATTTTTTGTGGTAACTCAAAAACGAACAGTTTTGAATGATTCGCGGTTAATTTCACTAGACTTAAATCGACCGGAATATGGACCGTGTTTACCTTTTATATTGTTTTCGAGCTCCCGATATATCAACGCAGTTACATGCATCTTTTTCACGGGTAACTGGAGATAGCGGGTGGGTGTCAAAGTTGTCTAGACCGCGTTCGGTCTACCCTCATTCGTGCGAATAATATCGACCGATTTTAGTCTTGTGGGATGCTTGTGGGACTTAAAAATGGTTTAATTGATCATGTTTGCTATAAGCAACATTTTGGACCGTCGACCGTCGACGTCGACCCGGGTACGTCCTTAAACTACGTCCACAAGAGAGGTATGGGCATTATGAATGTCATCTTGCTTTGTGTGGTAGGGCACAGCACAGCGGATGTCATTCCAGATCTGGAGCAGAGCCCAACTGGGGAAGTACCTCCACCTTACAGAAAACCGCAGCCAAATAACACTAGACCCTACTCATCACTCTAAATGTACGTTCTCTTTGATAATATGGTGTCAGGCAACATTAAAGCTTATTAAATTCTACACAAAATAGTCGTGTGCTTTAAAATCGCTAAAACGTGATTGCGATTAATGGCTACCAAACTAATAAAATCAACATGAATACAGTTTCACGCCACTCACCTTTTTTGACCCTTCTTATACAACGGTTTCATAAAATACTACAATATTAATAGTTATACTTTACTTATCTGTCTCTTCAGAACTCCTTTATACGCTCATACAAGCAGCACATTTAACATCTTTTATTTGTGAAAATATAATAATTATCATTATTATCGTTAACATGGCACGATTATTTCCAGCCAGACATTGTTATAGGGGTTACTAATGACTTTGTTAACTTAATTCACCTTTAGAGTAATTAATGTAAAATGCCTTTGATGTAACCCTCATTTATGTACACTAAGATACTGTATTCGGTGAGACGCGTTTAATATCGTAAATTCAGAGCCTAATAATTTCATCGTGGAGGAGACGGCGAACCTCCAAATGAATTTGACTTGTCGGGCGTTAAGATTAAAGAATTAGTAGGTAATAGGTTTATAGTTAAACCTTTTTATTGAAAAAATGTAATTAACTTGTAAAATTTGTCTGTAGTTAAAGTCTTTTCTAATGATTGTGGAATGTAGGGTTTGTTGCAATAGTATCCGATGCAAAGCGCCAAAAGTATCTCCACAAGTATAGTAAGATATGTGATATGGTAGATTCTTAAACTCGTAAGCTGAGAACCTATCGAGGTCGCGATAAATTTGGTTATACTATGGTTTCGGCCTAAATCGAACCATGATTTTATGCTGATAATAAAAGCCGCCTGGCACAGTGGTTTGTGGTAAACAACATCACCGATGCGACACACGCGACAGGAACAAAGCGGAGAGCTGTATTGCTAAGTGCACCCGGAGGGTACGTACAGATCCAGCCAGTTAAATGCCATCTACGTAAGGTGTGTCCATCAAAAGTGAACTACGTAGACAATGGAGCCGGAGACGATGGTGAGGTATTTACTATATATTCGTTGCGGAGAGAGCCAATGGTAGGCACTGTAACTATTTGCGGATCAATATAAAATTTTGACATAGATCCCGGTGCTGCCGTAACTGTTGTTTCAAATGATATTTATAAATTATATTTTAAAGATGTGCCATTGGGTCCGTGGCGAAGACGGCTGGTTACTTATAATGGTGATAATATTGCATGTGTAGGCGTTCTGTGGTGGTCCGTGTGCTACGACGCCCGCACACATTCGTTAGTCATACATGTCGTACGAGACGGCGCCTCTTTTTGGTAGGGATTTTATATCAGCCTCTCAATTGGAACTTGTAACAGTTAATCACTGTCAAAAATTGTCTTCAGTTGAACAGCTACAAATAAAATTTACCTAAATTCATTTCAAATTCATTACGCTGTTTTAATAAACACAAAGTTAAAAGAGGCTCAAAGATATCGTTAAACCAGTTTTTATTAAAGGCTTACAAACAATTTGTTTTAGATTATGAGTCATAGCCGTGCATAATGTGTACATAAATCCAGCTCGGGGACTTTAAATAGGTATTTAATACCCTTTTAATAGGTGCGTGTTCCAGCGCACCATGGAGGGCGTGCTGGCCGGCATGGAGGCCCCTGGGGCGCCTCATTACCACCCAGGTGATCGGGCAGTCGAGCCCGTTTATAGGCGGCTAACACCCTCAGATTGCGAAAGGACCTCTCACAAACGGGACAGATTACTCCGGTAAAACCTGCCCCCTGCCTCCAGCGGTAGGTCAGGGCAATTTCTATTCATATTTGTACGATCGTTTAACCGTATGGCACTCTGAATCGGGCAGTCGAGCCGACTTCCACCATACGCCTCTGAAGTAACCGACCCGACAAGTCAAGTCATCCTCCGAGATAGGAATCCATAACTGAGAGTAGACACGTGTGCCTCCGTACTGCTCCGCCCGCCTAAGCAAGCTAAGAGCTTCCGGTGTGGGCCCCGGAGCATTCGACACCCTCTCAAGAATAGGCCGCCAATAGGCTTCCATCTACTCGAGTGAATGTGAAACACCCCGAGACACGCCATCAATCACTTCAGCTGCTGCACGACTAGGACACTTCCGAAAGAGCTTCTGAACTCTAGCGCTTACTGCATTATACGCAATATAATACTCGGCGCGACAATCGTGCGTTGGCGGTCACAGAACCAGGCCAGGGTGACTAGACCGAGTTCCGTGCGCCGTAGCTCTGCTCTTCGCCTTCCGTAAGAGACCTAACAGCACCTCCGCAGCACTGCGCTCCCCATCATTCAACCTCGGTATGTCATCGGCTACAGACGGCACGACCGGCTGCACATCCTCCACGAGAATCTTCGCTACGGCTGGGGAATTTACTACTGGAACAATACGCATCTCAACAATGTACGCTTGTACTGGTGGCTTATGCCTTCAGTACAAGCGTACATTGTTTCCTCTGTCCCTTTATGGCCTCAAGAGTTCTTCCAAACCCTACAAGAATATCGAATAGCTCAACATTCCCACAACTGTCCTTTTGAACCACTAAGCAGGCTTCGGTTCTAGCAAAAAGAGCTGCCTCTTCGTGCTTCCACCTTCACCTCCCCGTTACGGGCGCGGGGTTGAAGTTCATGTGCACCTCCAAAGGGTGTGCAGACCGTCTATGACGGCCAAACCCCTTTTTTTGTTAGGGGAGAAAATGTATTCCGCATACCACCCGGGTCCGGCGAGTGACCCGAGTGGTTATGTGGGACTCCCGTCTAGGCTAATGCGGCCCACGGCTTCAGAGGCGTAGGGTTGGAGTCGGGCAGTGGAGCCGACTCCAACCCTACGCCTCTGAAGTAACCGACCCGACAAGTCAAGCCGATCACAAGCTCCTCCGAGGCGAAATGAAAAGTCATTCGAGGAAGCCTCTTTCTCTGTTATTGAGCAGCGGTGCCATAGCAGGCCAGAGATGAGAGTTGGACCTTCAGCGCCACCGGATGGTCTCTTAATGTAGGGCTGAGAAGTGAACGCAGTCTTGCCAAGCACAAGTGCAGAAACATAACACTGCATTGAACGCATGGTAGTGGGATTAAACGCCACAACTGCGTTGCAAGATGTGTCGGGAAAGCGATGGAGCGCGCGGTTTGGACAGTAATTCATAATTAACTCATAATTCATAATTGATTTATTGTCTGTAGAACACGAGTAGATGCAATAATGGAACATAATAATATAGGATCACCATGGTCTTGCCATTAGACGTACAAACAGTCAAACTTATTATCTAAGTACTTACTACTACTTAATACGTATATAGTAGAACTAGAGCCTCAGCTAAGAACATACCTAGGTCTGAGGAAGCCCGACATTTTTGCTGTTAAGGAGGGTATGGAAATGGTGGTGGATGCACAGGTAGGCACGAGCCGCAGGCCGGCACGGGCGAAGTACGGGACTCATAAGGGGCTGTTACAAGCGGTTGTGGGTTCTACCCGGAAAAAAGTGCATATGCGTGCCACCTGTACGCTTTCATGGCGGGGTGTTTGGAGTTACGGCTCTCATCGCGAGCTGAAAACACTCCACATCGCGGGCTGAAGAAGCAGACCTTGCAGTCAATTTCGGGCCTAGTGCTTAGTGGATGCCACACGAACTGGACCAGGTTCAACCGATTGACTACCGCTCGTGTAGATCTCCCGTTGGAGCGAATGCCCGGATAAGGAGTCCAGTGGGAGGGCATCTCTCGGGCCCCGAGCTGCTTCATGACCCCGTAGGGAGTTAGAGATCCGGCAAGTTGGCCGCCTTATATCGTCTTTTATTTTTTTATATCTGGAGCATCTCTTAAATTTATTAATCCGACATAATTTTCGCCGTGCTGAGGGTGGGTAGAGATTTGGGGTTCGTTCACTCAAGAGTCAGCATGTTACTCCATAGTGATTATGTTCTGCGTTTGTTATGACGGGGCTTGCGTGGCGTTTGAAATCTAGCCAAATGCCTTGTCACGTAATTAGTGACGCGCATGAATGGATTAACGAGATTCCCACTGTCCCTATCTCCCGGCGCTGGCAGCTGCATCGACAGACGAGCGCGGGCGCAGGAATGCTGACAGCGGTCGTCACATAGCCAACACAACTACATCCACTGCCACTATGGAAAAATTGTATGAATTTATGTCCAGAATCGGTAAACCGCTAACTTTGATAACGGACAATGGTACAGTTTTTCGCTCCCAAGAATTTCAAATATTTTGTAATCTTAATGGAATAATAGTACATTACGATACAAGTGCGAAAAATAGGAAATTCGAAACGAGTGGCGATAAAATAAAACACGACCGAAGGGAGTGTTTTAAATCGACACGAGTTGCGAATATAATATATCCGTTTTGGCGATCATAATATGAATTCTTGTACATTAACATGCCTGCAATTTATAATGTAATATATCTACCTAAATCTATATAAATACTTACGACTAGCGTATGCTTGCATGTGTGCGTGGCTGCGCCCACAATGATACCCTTTACGTCAATAAACCATTGTATAACTAGCCACCGGTTGTTTCACTTGTGACCATGTCTATATATGTATCTCACAGGTACAAACCATGTTTTAATATTGTTAACTACATATGTAATCTATACAAAATACAGCAGACTATACCTGCTTAAAGTGGGTCAGTGATAAGATTATCCCAGACCTGTGTAGCACTCATAGTGACATTGACATTAGTAGTGATTGCGCTTCATTATCTCTTGACGACACCAGCGAGAGCAGCGATAATCTTGTGACCCGAACAATATACTTACTAGTAGTTCACCCCAAACAGACCTCGCGACACAAACATTTTGAGCTCTCTAACTTCCAGGCTGATTCTTCTCATATTAAAAAAAAATGGCATGAAATAAGTTTATGACAAATCATAATTACATCTGCCGAAAAATGCTCGTTCGTGGATAAACTCCAAAAAACATCATCAAATAGTTCCCTGCGATTTTGACCAGATTGCCTGTCACTTAGTAAAGCTTCTATCCTCATTTTAGCTCTTTCCATGTTGTATACTAAAGGGGCTCCAAATGACTACTCAATCCTAAGCATAGATACAGGAACATATTGTAATTGTAGTTCGGTTTCCTGACGATGTTGCCTTCACCGAATAGGTACCTAATGAGCTGTGTATTTCTGTAGATAAATACGCACATCTGAACGCTTTTAATTACTTACGTTTACATTATGTAACAAGCTTAAGAAAGACAAACTATAATTTTAAACGGAAACTATTCTTTCCATTACGTAAACCAAAGAATGTTCCAGGGAAATGCTCATAGCTAGTTGAAGCGAAATAAAATAAGCCTGGCTTTGATACTCGCGTATCGACCTAAACTTCAGCGAATGCCACACAATTACCTCTACTTCGCCCTCTCCGTCAAGTACAGTGTTCGTTTGATGTTGTTTCAAGGGTCGTTAAATGTCACTCGATATTTCAAAGTTACCCGGATCACCGGTTATAATGAAGTTAGGTATTATGCCATTAAGTTTGAAAACATATTTATCTGACGGTTAGGAAATATTTGAATCGGTTTTCTAAAACCTTTATAATAAATAAAAAAACCGGTTCAGCTTTATTGCTAGTATTGCCTACAAATACAGAATTAGATATATATATTACTACTATTTCTGACAGGTAGCGATGTCACCGCCGCTCTGTAAAAATGTTTAATTCGCAATATCCTACATTAATTTGTCGTTGTTTTTTAATCGAATTAATTCAGCCTTGATTTATATTACAAAATTCACATTACAGTAGTCTAATAAAAAAGCCAAGCCAATTTTTGTCCTTTACGATTCGTTAATCCAGCTTTTAATTAATAAGATAAGAAAATGGTGTGTCAGCGTAGGTAATTTAGGCTCCCATATCCTTGTATCAAAATCTTTTCTCGGCAACATGTTTATTTTTGTTTCCGAGGGCATTGAACAGAGCTCTTGCTCACAACGCTTAGATAGGTTCCTCAAACGTGTGATCCGATTACTTATATATATATATATATATATATATATATATATATATATATATATATTTCCGGGATCTCGGAAACGGCTGTAACGATTTTGCTGAAATTTGGTATATGGGGGTTTTTGGGGGTAAACAATCGATCTAGATTAGTCTTATGTTTGGGAAAACGCGTGTTTTCGAGTTTTCATGCGTTTTTCTTTCGACGCAGAATATGGTTGCTAATTTCGTGTTGCCGGCCACTGTCCGTCTGGTCCAGCGGGTTAAGACGCGGACTGCTAAACGCGTGTTACGGGTTCGAATCTCGCCCGGTGACTAACTTTTTTTTTTTTATATATATGTTCAAGTTTATATATAATTTTTTAATTTTTATTGTTTTAGACAAGTTTAATTTACTAAAAAATGTAGTTAAGATTATCACCTATACACCACCATATTACAATAAATAGTTATAATTATAACCGAGCTAAGCTCGGTCGCCCAGGTACTAAGTAATTATAACGGATCTAGTATAAGGGTACATCTGCGCTAAATCTAGCCACTGAGGTAAAAATGCAGACAGGTTTTGGCTGATAGGTTTAGGTAATGGAATCCCAAACGCCCTGTGAGGCGATAGTTGAAAGGCTGTCTAGCCACCATCGACTATCTAGAGGTCATGTTAAACTAGAAAGGAGCTCACAATTGTAACGATTTCTTTTATATCTCCTACTATGTGAAACCCCGACCCATGAACACTAGGAGGAAACAAATAGAAATAAATTAGACGTTCCCCCCGCCGAGAATAATCAATCACTAAGGTGAGGTAAGGTGTGTAGGTATTGGTACATCCCATTTACGTAAAATGAACATTTTTTCCTCTTAGCTCTATGAGGAGTTGATGGATAGTTCTTTTGAAATGATTAAGTACCATCTTTTGATAGAATGAATTTTTTTGAAAATATAATCGCTCAGAAAGTCCAAAAGTCCCCCTATCCTTTAACCATTGAGCTGTGGGTCCAAAAAGTAAGATAAAACGGGCCAAGAGCATCTCGGACTATGCTCAGTGTAGGGTTCCGAAGTCACCATTCTGTCAGAATCAGCTAAACGGGGGCTATGAGTAAGTATCATGTACATGTGTATAAGGGAGTACCTTCGCAGCGCTTTGTATGTCTTTTTACTAAGAAGAGTAAGACATTTTGCAATAATTAAAAAGACCGGTCAAGTGAGAGTTCGTTTACCTCGCGCACCGAGGGTTCCGTACAAACTTTCAATTTTCTCATGAAAGACTTTTGACCAGAAGTATACGATTAGTATAATTGTGTACAGCGCCATCTATGGGCGAATTGGCTAACTAATATGTGCGATCTGTATGTATGTATGTTGGTTTTTCAGGGATAATTCTTTATCATGTGAACCGATTTCAATATTTTTTATTGATGATGAAGATGGTGCCTTTAGTGTAATCTCATAGGAATTTCAACTATAATAAACACCCGCAAACGGGATTAAATTGCAATTTAAATTACAAAAGGATTATGTTAATGAAAAAAAAAAAGTTTTCAAGATAGAGGTCTGATTTTATTTTTCCTGTAATCTTTATGATAATGTTATTATTATGTAAAAATTTCATAATGTTCAATTTGAGCTCTTTCAAATGATACCCCATTTGACCTAGTAACTAGACTTTAAAATTTTGCCCCCTCTTTATATTAGGAATTTTCCATAATTAATACAAATAAAATAAAAAATACACTGCCAATATGTTTGGGTTAGCGCTATTTATTACTATTCCAAATTTCAAATCGATAGCTTAAGTACTTCTCGAGATATTTAGCAATGTGACAGACGGACGGACGGACGGACGGAATAGAGTCGCACCATAAGGGTTCCTTTTGTACCTTTTTGTTACGGAACACTAAAAACGGCTGGACTGATCATGTTCCCTATAGTTTTCATTAAAAGTACTTGTTAAGACGAAACAGGAGCTGAGCCCGTACACAAATTTGAGATTTTTAGGCAAAATATTAACTTTGTCCTAAATAGTGTTTGGAGACCCCTACGCTTATTCGTTTTGAAAGACCTATCCAACGATACCCTACACTATTGGGTCAAAGCAAAAAATAAAATAAGACATTTTGTACGGTAGGTATATAAAAAAATTGTTTTTATTTTACCGTTCGATCGCATTTATTTATTTATATACCCAACTAACATGACAGCGTCAAAATAGCCTACATATCACTGTTATAATGCTCTCATTTGAGAATTAAGAGTGTTAAGAATACCTGTAGTAGGTTGGTAGAGGACTCTATACCACCCTTATAACCACGAATCAGGCCCCACTTTTTACAGGTAAAGGTGTCAGGAAGCCTATACAACAGTGTTACTTAAGGGTTAGAAGTACTTAGAAGGGAGTTAATTCACCCTCAGCTATTACTTTAGCCGGTTCTACGTTCTCATAGAATCATTAGCTAACACAATAGGTGTGAGACAACCCTCAGTTAAGAATTTTAAACTTGTTAAACCTATAAGAGAGAGTGGGTTAACGATTAAACGCGTACTAGATATCTAAAACATTCTCAATTAAATATGTGACCGCTTTTTGAGAACTCTTTTTGTACTGTTTTTATGTATTAGCTTCAAAGAAATCCAAAACGATCAAACTTATAAAATAAATGATACAAAGAAAATAAAACTTATCACAGCAACATTTAATGGCGATCTGCTCGCAAGTTTTTATTAGGAAGAAGAAGTTTTATCGTGTGAAAAGTGAAAAAGTGCTGCGTCTGCGATTTTACGGTAAGTGTATACCATGTTTTCCATCTTAATTTTAACGCGCTCCGGATTAATTAAAGATTTAAAGTAAAACTTATGCTTAATAAAATAGACGCCTTAAAGTTTTATCAGCAACTTGTTCTTTTTGTCGGCCATTGGCAAGTAAAGTTACGTGGCATCGATAGAATGATAAAATAAAAATTATTAATGGAGTATTTTGTACATAAATATTGATCAAACAAGTACATTTTTAGGTTACTTTACTAAAACAATGGCGAACTTGCTATTACAGCTTTAGCTCTCCCTTAACGCATCATTTACACTTTTTGAGATACAGCATCTTTAGTCGAGAGTATTGTGCAGTCTTTAGTATACATAAGAGTGTAATAATAGACTCAAACAAAGCGTTTAACTGAAATTCCTGTTTTTCACACCACCCGTTTTCTTTTGCTTAGTCCAAGTGTGTAATCTTTTCATTTTAATGTAACTAATTAAAGCTCGGTAAAATATTTTCTTTAGGTTTGTTATAATATTATAAAATATGCTTTTAATAACTTATTCGCGTAATTTATATTAAAATTGACATGTATCCCTTTGGATTCCTTGAGTTCTTATACTGTGTTAACTCACATCATTACCTTTAGAATGTCATTAAAATGCACTTACTTAACACAATGTGCATTCGTAAAATCAACGTTACAGCTTAAACCTGCAAAAATGAGATGATCCAAACTTTTGGCATCTTCTTTAATTTTCGTATTACTACACTCTTGACAAACTCTGTTCATTACACCATTGCCTGTAGAAAGCCTTCAAAAAGGTACTCGGCTAACACAATTAGCATAAGCAAAACTTACGTTAAAGCTTGAAACTTCATAAGAGAGTTATGCAACGCTTTTAGTATCTGGTGTTACGACACACTTGACTAACTCTTTTATGCAACCCATGCCTGCAGCTTAAAGTTATCACAACACCTAAAGATATATAAGATACTTCACAGTAACCATTAAGTAACAATAAACATCAGTAAGTGTCAGCGGGCGCTGTTGTAAAGATTTAAGTGTTACAAACAGGTTAAAGCTATAAAGCTTGACTCCAGTAGCTGTAATTAACACTATTATTACTCTCAATTCTGCATAACATCATCCATTGTAGCTCTAGAACCACTGTTGGAGTGGAATTTATTTCTTAACTCCTCTATAACGTTCCAAGCTATAACTGAGATTATTATAACGCCGTTCAAAAGATTAAAGTTTTAAAGAAGCCTGTAACTGACGGTATAATGTTTGTTGGGTATCCACGCCCAATTGCAGCGTTCTAGCACTAACGACCAAGGAGCAAAGCCTCGGACAGACAGACAGACGGCCATGGCGAAACTATAAGGGTTTCTAGTCGACTACGGAACCCTAAAAAAATCTTGTCGCTCGTGACTCTCACTTTATTCAGGCGGCAAAACATCCCAAAATGACGGCCACTGGTTCCTCGGGAAGCAATCCACTATTAAATCTGGTCGGTAATTGGCGCCAGCAGCGATACGTGCCTGTCACCCGTTTCCTAATTTAAAACCAGAAATAGACAAGACAAGTCAACAAGATCATCCCATGGTGGTTTATTGACTGCGTGTGTACAATTGCCATCAGATACGAGGATATGGAAGTGGCCAAGGTGCTCACGAATATCTGAACGCTCTTCTATTGCCAATGCGTTAGGGCGCGAGTTTAGATATTTTTGAGCATGTCTAATAATGGACGAGAATATGTGATGTCCCATGAATAAAGGTATCTTATTGCGGTTGGTGCTTATGACGTGTAGCAGCGTATTCGTATAGGAGCGATGTGAATAACAGCCAGCATAAGCGCCAGCCATCATAAGGTAACTTTTTGCCGTGGAACGTCTCATTTTTAGGGTTCCGTAGCCAAATGGCAAAAAACGGAACCCTTATAGATTCGTCATGTCCGTCTGTCTGTCCGATTCTGTCACAGCCATTTTTTTCCGAAACTATAAAAGCTATACTGTTCAAACTTGGTAAGTAGATGTATTCTATGAACCGCATTATGATGTTTACACAAAAATAGTAAAAAAACAATAAATTTTGGGGGTTCCCCATACTTAGAACTGAAACTCAAAAAATCTTTTTTCATCAAACCCATACGTGTGGGGTATCTATGGATAGGTCTTTAAAAATGATATTGAGGTTTCTAATATCATTTTTTTCTAAACTGAATAGTTTGCGCGAGAGACACTTCCAAAGTGGTAAATATTGTCCCCCCCCCCCCCCCCCCCCGTAACTTCTAAAATAACAGAATGAAAAATCTAAAAAAAATATATGATATACATTACCATGCAAACTTCCAACGAAAATTGGTTTGAACCAGATCTAGTAAGTAGTTTTTTTTAATACGTCATAAATGGTACGGAACCCTTCATGGGCGAGTCCGACTCGCACTTGGCCGCTTTTTTATGCTTGATTTCCACCGACGTGGTATTAAAAAAAACATTTTTAATAAATATTGGCTGTACTTTTGGCCCCTCGAGAATTGGACTCGATCGCAAAAAGCGAATCATAATGGTTTAACCACCTTCTTGGTACATCGTCACATTAGTTCGTGGTATCCAATTATTGTTTTATTATCTGCAAAAGTCTTAAGAAAATCTTAAGTTAAAATCGACTTGGAAACTAACAAAGAAATGAAACTTTGTTAATTTGTTACTAATTAAGTTTAGGATGCTAACACACTTACGAGTATATTAAATTAACTTTAGTAATAAGCGAAGTTAGTTTAAAGGTGTTAGAAAGAATCCAAAGATGCCAGTTTTAATTCAATATCGTTAGATTTAGATTTATTTATTTCATAATATGAAATTACAATATAAATTATATTAAACTAATCTATATAAATTTATACTATGATCGTCAAAGAAATATTGATTATATACAATTATAAAATTTGTAGAAATATAGGTACATAGGTTTATACATAGGTATAGGTAGTGTAGGTTATTAATGAAATATAATCAATATTTATATTTAGGTAGAATGAATATGTTTGTAATAAAACAACTACAGAATTTCGTGTGGCTTGACATTGTTCGCCATGTCCGTTTTTAGGGTTCCGTATCATAAAGGTACAAAAGGAACCGTCTGTCTGTCTGTCATATTGCTAAATATCTCGAGAAGTACTTAACCTATCGATTTGAAATTTGGAATAGTAATGAACAGCCCTAACCCAGATATATTAGAAGTGTATTTTTTATATTATCTATATTAATTATGGAAAATGCCCAACATAAAGAGGGGGCAAATTTTCAAAGTCTAGTTACTAGGTCAAGTGGGTTATCATTTGAAAGGGAAAAATTGAACATTACAAATCAATTTTTATATATTTTTTCACAGAAAAAAAATTACTTATGAAGGAAAATGTGAATATGTGTGAGAACGTGAAAAATAATGGGGATCAAAAGTAGAACACATTTTTTTGACGTGAAATTTTTTAGGCTTGTATGGAGGGATTGCCGACTCGGACGACCTGCCCTATAGAAACAAAAAATAGGTATTTCGCGTCAATAAAATTTTTCCTCTACTTTTTGCTAATCACAATACGATACTGAATATGCCTTTAAACGATTGCCCACTATTTTTATTACACCCTGTAGGTCTGCCTACAGCCTGTAGGTGTGTAGGCCAAAATTTTATGTTCACGTATGAACCCTTCGATAGCTCAGCTGGTCCTAGGTTCCCTAGCATATTAAAACTTTGGGATAGGCATTGCACTCATTCAATATGGGATATAGTCACTAACCTTGAGCACACTCCGATGACTTTGAAGATCCTGGGCCTTCTTCAGCTAGCTAGCACTTCCAGGTCCTTGAGAGGTCAATACAAGCACCACAAAACCTAGCCTGTAGGTGGACAAGGACACATTTAATGATATTGAAACCGAAGTGGCAATTTCCGATTCAACTTATATCTCTAGCTTCCAAATTAGAAGTACAGATATTATCAAATTCGTTTTAGAAGTAATTTGAGACTAATTTGCACCATCCCTGACATTATATGGGTAAATTTAAAACGAGCAATTCTTAGTATATATTTTTATATTTTGAGGATCTCGGAAACGGCTCTAACGAATTCGATGAAATTTGCTATATTTTCGGGGGCAAAAAATCGATCTAGACCTAGGTCTTATCTCTGGGAAAACGCGCATTTTTTAGTTTTTATATTTTTTCCGAGCAAAGCTCGTTGGTCTCCCAGATATTATGGGAAAATACAGGGTGTACATTTATTCACCCGCAATAATTCACGTTGTGTATAGGTCATACTGAGTATCTTTTATTATGGGGCCAACCCTAAAATCGCGAAAAAAATATTGACTCTCTCATAGAATATGACAACGTCAGACCAGCCAAATGTATGAAACAGACAAATTTTATTCAAAATTTCTGGGTTGTTACCATAGTAAAAATTGCTCAGTATGACCTATAATAATTTACGATGTGAATATTCAAATCGGAAATTATTGCAGTTGACTAAATTTACACCCTGTACCTACCTATATATACAAGAATTTCTCGTTTAAAGGTACGTTTTGCTTAGTTTGGGGTTGGATATAAAAGTAAAATATAAAAAAAAACTTACAAAACAATACAAAAATATATAAACAGATTATAGAAAAACCTACCCTAGGGTGCCGCCAGCAGCGGGGCAGGGCCCAAGCTGCCGGTGGTCAGGGCCAGAGGAACCGTCGGACTATCCGCGCCATGTCCAAGACCACCGCCGTCTGCATCTGACCCTTGATCCAACCACCTAGCGAGAGTCTCTCAAGGTGTTGGTCGAAACTCTTCGCTATGAGACCGTTTGCTGGAACGACTAAGTTGGAGGCTTCATCGGTCGTATGGTACCCACACGAGTCAACGTATGCCCTGTTACTCGAAAAGGTTTAAAAAGCCTTTTTAAGATTATTGTACAAGAAATTGTACGGGTATTATCCGTTTCTGTACCCAACTAAATACTTGTTAGGGACCCTCGGTTACAACTCGTTAGAGGTTAGGCGAAACTTTTCTTTATTGACTACAGCTTTGCGTGTCCTGCGAGGCGAGTCAATCTGTCCAGAACTGGTGTGCAGTCTGGTACGACTGTTTGTCCCTGATGTTTCCAGAATAGCTCCCAGGCTCCGCCGACGCGACTTATTGGCAGTGCCGGCGGCTCGCACTGTGTCACGTAGGAACTCGCCACTTCTTCGTGCCCTCACACTGTTGAATGCGCTCTTGGCATCAGCTACCGACTGTGATATGTTTGCGTGGCGATGGCCGGCTGTGTGCAGTGAATGCCTGAGGTTTTGTGAGAGAATGGATGACAGTTGTGCAACTGTAATAATTTAGTCTTATAAATGTATAATAATACTGTAAATGTACTTAACTTTTATGGCGCATTAGTTACAACTGTAGTGTCATGTAAACGTGTTTTCAATAAATAAATAAATTAAATTAATCAATGTCGACGAGCAGAGCCCGGCGTTGCGATGGATCTATTATCACGATGTCAGGCTTATTGGCTACAATAGTCCTGTCAGAGATATATACTAGATCGATCCCAATAGAGCGTGGCAATATTTATTTATAATTAAGAGTACTCGACAACTCTCTTCCAAGATCACTTTTGAATTATTGCCGGAAAGGGAACGTTTGATCAATAGCCCTATCTGAGCATTAGTCCAATTACCGATAATCGGCTTATCTCCACAATTATCGGCAATATAATTCTTCGGATGAAAAACTGATCGAGGGTTAAATAACTGCTCGGTTAATAAGTGGGTAATTACTGAATGTTTATATTATGAGTCAATTAGAGACCACGCATAGAAAGAAAACGTATGTCGAGCGTTATTACAATTTTATCTATGTAATTACGAGTACTTAGGTACGTAAGGTTTCGTAGGTAAATTTAGATTTTATTGTATTTTGGATTTTCGAGTCAGTGGTGTCAGTCAATTTTATTCCTTATGTGTCTATGCAGTTTTGCAGCTTGCTGTACCTACACTAACCTTGGCTTGTGCTGTAGGTAGGCATTAGTGTGTGTAACGAACTGTACCTAATTATATTTTCCCAAACATGCAAAAAACCGGCCAAGAGCATGTCGGGCCACGCTCAGTGTAGGGTTCCGTAGTTACTCTTCCGTCACAATAAGCTAAACTGGAGCTTAAAGTATAGTAAATTGTTAACCAAGGGATGAAACGGTACCTTTCACCCGAGTTAAACAAATAGGCAAATTTGCATAATCAGTACCTAATTAAAGTAAGTCTTTTTACTATGAAGGGAAAACTTTTTGCGATAACTCAAAAACAGCTAAACTGATCATGTCTGCTATAGTTTTCGTTTAATGTCTTTCTTAAGCTCTACTTTCACGATTTTTTTCATATTTTTTGGACCTATGGTTCAAAAGTTAGAGGGGGGGACACATTTTTTTTTCTTTCGGAGCGATTATCTCCGAATATATTCACTTTATCAAAAAATGTTTCTTGAAAACCCCTATTAGTTTTGAAAGACCTTTCCAACGATACCCCACACTCTATGATTGAAGCGAAAAAAAAATTTCACCCCCACTTTACGTGTAGGGGAGGTACCCTAAAAAAAATTAAATTTTTAGATTTTATTTTACGACTTTGTCGGCTTTATTGATTTATATATCCATGCCAAATTTCAGCTTTCTAGCACTGACGACCACGGAGCAAAGCCTCGGACAGACAGACAGACAGACAGACAGACAGACAGACAGACAGACAGACAGACAGACGGACGGACATGGCGAAACTATAAGGGTTCCGTTTTATGCCATTTGGCTACGGAACCCTAAAAAGCGTAATGGCGTGCGTCTTAGCGCAAAAATAAACAAATTTTTGTTTCCCTTCAATACCCCACGCACTGAATACCCTATCACATAAAGACATGAAACAATCATCATCATCATCGTCATCCTATTTTTATTATTATTTCATTGCATGTTTGACAAAAGCACTAATATACATACCTCGGCGGGAAATATGGGGTTGCCCGCCTCAGACGTATTCGGCCTCGCTTCACTCGGCCGTCTATATGTCTTCGGCCGGCAACTCCTTTCGTCCCGGCCTCTGTAGTAATGTACTATTGATCTTTGTCATATTTATTTTTTATAAGTGAGAACCTGTAATTGGCTCTGTATTTCTATTGTATCTTATAGAAATGTTTAAAGCTGTTGGTTTGTAATAAAAATAAAATTTATCCGAGAAATAATTCGTGTTATAATTTTATAAAACTCTCAAAGTCCCTTCAGTATTTCTATTGTATCTTATAGAAATGTTTAAAGCTGTTGGTTTGTAATAAAAATAAAATTTATCCGAGAAATAATTCGTGTTATAATTTTATAAAACTCTCAAAGTCCCTTCAGTTGATAAAGTTGACAACAAAGTTGAACTAGGTCTCGACCATTATTTTGCAACGAACCTACATCTCGTGCGATAGTTTGGGGAAAGCTACGACAGAAAATGTATCTCTTAATACACAACCACCAAACAAAAACACTGAAAACCCACATTTTCATACAAAAAGTGCCTGAAGAAAATTGGGCCGTGTCCTTTTCAGATTGATCCCATCGTAAAGAAAAATTTTACCAGAACGAGTTGAGAAAACGCAGTATGAGCTCTTGGCTGGCTTTCGTTAACATACAACATTCACAAGTTGTACCTATAGCGTACAAGGCCCCAAGTGGGCCCGCAAGGGTATGAATGTGCCTCGCGCTCGCGGACAGACAGAGTAAGTATAGGTACTTATTTTTACGATTACACCATCCGTTTGTAGTCGAAGCATTTTATGCTCTTAGAATTCTTTTAGAATAATGAATATGGACAAAATTGCAAGCGATTACAAATAGCGGAATATTAGGAAGCATTCGCTCGAAAATCGAATGTGGTTGCTGCGAGTCAGTTATTAGCATACTTTTGTTTACTCGTAGTTTCGTTTCTACTAATTAACATAGTTTAAGCTATGCTTTTGTAGTAAACTAATTTGAATGACATTTAAATTTTAAACGAGGATAAGCATCTAAACTGGGCACACAGATGTGTCTATGTAGGTACAGTCGGCATCAAAAGTAGCGGATTAGACAAGGTTTCGATATTTTTTTTTTTATTATGGCAACAAACAGTCATTACATGAAAAGATACAATAAATGGACTAGAAGACAAACAGTGCCGAAACATTTTTCAAGTTATATTGTGGAAACATAGGCGTTGATACTGAGTGGTAAGTAGATTCAACGTGCAACACAACAGACAGGTTTACAGCATTTAAACTGATCTATTACTTTATATACATATATGTATATAATATATTTATATTGGAAACCTTCCGCTGTCAGTTAAGTTGCCGAAGTAATCCGGTTAACAGTGTAATTAAATGACAGTAAATAGGAAATATTAAATGATTTCTTACAATCTTTATCCTTACTAATATATCTACCATTCTGTAACAGCTTAACAGGAAGTGATAGTTCTATATGTAGAACAATTAAGACTATAAATGATATACTTTTGAACGTAAATTTGAGAGATTTATCTATATTTGGAAAAAAATTCCGGAATATCAGATACTTTTGGCGCGTTGTTTTATCCGCTACTATTGATGTGACTGTACGAGTGCAATCTTAGAAACACTAACAGATTTTTCATATGAAAAAGTTGAATCATTTTAAGGGCTTCTTGGCTGGTTTGAGTAGTCAAAGTTTAATTTTGAACATCGACAAAGGTTCCTTTTCATCTGGGTTAATTAATCATTACAATCTAATTTATCAAGATAAATGAGCGCCTGTCCATTTGATACGAATTGATTGCGAGAATCAATTATTTTTGCTCTAAATTTTATTCCAGGCGTCAATTGGGTTCCCACTCGCTAAAGAAAGGAATACCTACTTTATCACAGATGTTGAAGTACGAGAACGTAATTTAAACTTGAAGTGGATCTATTTTTCAAAGTATAAGCAATTTATTTGAATTTTCTGGGAACATTAGGTGGTAATGAGGACTCAAGAAACCGGTATAAAATATGATCCCGACCTAATTTCGCTCCATTCAGGCCAAAATCGGTCAACGCTCGACACCTTATATTTCCGCGGATTCTAACCTGCATTAAGGGCTATTATTTGAACCAGGCGTGACAAGGTGCCTCTAAAGGGGTTTCTACGTGACCAGACTGAAAATAGCAGTTATTTATGGGTGTTATATAAATAGGTATGCGGCTAAATACTCAAAACTTCTGCTTATTCATATTGCCCCAAATAATTAATATTATGAAATATCTTTAAGACAATTTTAACACCGCCCTGGGGCGAGTTAAAAATATAGGTAAAATTATTTATCGAAATCGGTCCATCCGTTTGAAAGCCACAGACAGACATTGGCGTCAAACATATTGGAGGAATTAGGAATACTTAACTTCAAACGCTCTAAAACGGTATAAAAATGTCACAAACTGAATGAATTTGAACGCTAACCGTTGGTTTAGTTATGTGCCTATGTTATTTTAATAAAACCATAATTTTAAATCAACGTTATCTATCATACTTAATTTGGACGCAATCAAAAACATTGCCGTTCCAATTTACCCGAAACCGTATGGGGTAATTGGAAACGGTCTGCGGGAGAAATGGAAACACTGAAGTTTTTCAATCTAGTACTCCTATCACTTTTCAAGTTTCTTTTTTTTACCTCAATACATAACAAATTGCAAAGTTAAATAATATTAGACGTAATCAGTATGTAGTAGGACTATGTAGTTCCTAATTACCCCAAGTAATTAATATTAATCAAAATGAGCATAACTCATGATTATATTTTTGGTGAACTCGAAACCACCTGCGGCTGTAGCTCGGTCGCATTTTTATCACTTGTCACTATGCCTGTCACGTCCTTACTAGCTTGTAAGTGCGAAAGGGACAGGCATATTGACAAGTGATAAAAATGCGACTGTGCTACCGCCACTCTGTAGGGCTAAGATGGTCGGCTCTTTATCATTTGTCACCATGCCTGTCACGTTCTAACAAGTATGTAAGCGCGAAAGTGACAGGCATAATGACAAGTGATAAAAAAGGAACCATGATACCGCCGCTGGGGTTTGAAAGCAGATACCAAATACGAGATAATAACAACATTTGGACTCTTCAACTAAAACAATTTATGATGTATGATAAAAATTATAACAAAAGTTGAAAATATTTTATTCGAATAATTGTGACATGTGCATGGCTTCCGAATCTTACAGTCACTTACGTACATGAAGGCCTCTTTATGTCTGTGTTAAACATACTCAAGATTTTTTGTGCAATTATAAGTTCTATACAGGGTGATTCAGGAGACGTGAGCAGGATCAAGCTTGAGCATTCAGTAAGTTATAAGCAACTGTTTCGTACCAGTATTTGTGAGATTAACGTTCTTTTATTTTTTTACTGTACAAAAAAATGTTATAATTTATTTACGCCATGTATGGTCACCCTCTTTGTTTTATCCATAACAAGTGACAAATTGAATGTCATCGGAGACTGGTTACTTTTGAAAAATCGTATCTCACTCAAGTGTGTTTTCTTCATAATCAAACTGCTGTCATAACACTCATAACGGTTAAAGAGGTTTTATCTTTCTTAATTAAGTGTTGTAGGGTGTCCATGATTGTAGATTATCAAATTTGTCCTTCCCAAAAAGTTAAATAACAGAAATAAAGCAAGATTGTTTTACTTAAATATGACGATGAACGGTTCATTAAATTATCCTTATAAATAATTTTAAATATCCGCCGTTCCCCATTTCCCCACTTTCCCCTCACACTCCTCTGTTGCGTTGGAGGTTGAAAAGCAGCAAAGTGCGAGCCGGACTCGCCCATGAAGGGTTCCGTACCATTTATGACGTATAAAAAAAACTACTTACTAGATCTCGTTCAAACCAATTTTCGGTGGAAGTTTGCATGGTAATGTAGATCATATATTTTTTTAGTGTTATCATTCTCTTATTTTAGAAGTTACAGGGGGGGGGGGGGGCACGCATTTTACCACTTTGGTTTGGAAGTGTCTCTCGCGCAAACTATTTAGTTTAGAAAAAAATGATTTTAGAAACCTCAATATATCAAAGACCTATCCATAGATATCCCACACGTAACCTAACTTACCCTAAGTGTATTTCTACCAATGTAATTTTCTAAATAAGGTACAACAACATGTCAGAAACAATAAATAAAAACAACTTAAAATTATAATTAATCTAAATACAGACTATACAAAAGTGTAATTATCTTAAGATAAAGTGATTTATAATGTAAATCGATTAACTGAACGAACGAAATGAAATGAAATGTATGGGTTTGATGAAAAAAAAAATTGAGTTTCAGTTCTAAGTATGGAGAACCCCCAAAAAAATTTTTTTTTTCTATTTTTGTGTGAAAATCTTAATGCGGTTCACAGAATACATCTACTTACCAAGTTTCAACAGTATAGCTCTTATAGTTTTGGAAAAAAGTGTCTGTGACATACGGACGGACAGGCAGACAGACATGACGAATCCATAAGGGTTCCGTTTTTTGCCATTTGGCTACGGAACCCTAAAAACGAAATGAGAATTGTAATGTCGTGAAGGAAATGAAGTGTAAATGAGTAGCAAAGGTGCAAGTATACGTATACGAGTGCGTAAAGTGATTATTGAGGGAAATGCCACTTTATTACGCATCTGCGATATTACGACGAGGAAATGAGAATGCAAAGCGGTCTCGAATCGCGATGGCAATGTCATTTTACATTAATGTACTGGTTTATTGACTGAAGTGTTAGCGGAGGTCTCCGTTTTGACTCGGGCAAACTGCTTTCGTATGCCCGAATGTTTTCCTCTACAGGTAAATTTGGTGAGCAGGTTCAGTAGTAAAAAATTTTTTTTGTCATTTTTTTTAGAAATGTTCAACGTGGTGGAAATTGGCATAAAGGACTTAAAACGCCGTGATAATGCCTCAAAGAAGTAAGTGTTATTTGTATTTACATTTTTTAAGCTTATGAATGTTAACGCAACATCTACAGCTCACATTTAATCATCATCCGGTGATAAAGAGAAGTACCGACGACACAAAACAGTATATCATAATTTGATGGTGTTCATCAGATGCAGCAGTTTCACCACATATGTTTAGCGAGTGAAAATCCATGTCCCTAGGTGTGCCTATATTAGAAAAATTCTTATAATCGATTAAATATAAACTACAGCACTGACAAGCTGCCAATATCAAATAGCTCGGGCAAATTGCTTTTCCACGGGTTGGTTTTTATATCGTTTTATTTTACTGTAATTGTATTTGATTATTATTACTTAATTGTACTTAAATTGACATCGACCTAATTATATGTTGTATTACCTTTTGACATGTAAAATTTGTAATTAGAAAGTAGATTATTTCTTCTGTCGCAATTGGTTACGAAACTCCGGTTACGTACGCGGCCGAAGGGATTTTATCAATAAAGGAATATGAATACGATACATGGGGGTAATGAAAACTACGAATACCCAGTTTTGTAAGCAGGTAAGTGCCTAAGTAATAATAATAACAGTAGTTTATTTCACCGTTACATAATAAAAGGCATTATAACACGACTGTAGGATTATGAAACGAACGTAGTGAGTTTCATAATAGGATCACACGAGTGTTTTAATGCATACATTATATAATACTACTGCTTTATCTGCACACATCTTATAAGCTAGGATTAGATCAGGACTCGCATGTTACGACCGCCATTGTAGCATTTAATGAAATACTCAAAAAACTACTAAGAGTGACATTCGACTTAAATATAAAATTACAGACAGCGCTACATACTCCAGTCAATAGGGCGGTGGCTTTGAAGTTCTTAATTTACATCGATTGAACTTAAACAATAATTAAATTATTTTTAAATTACAGTGAGGTACACGTTATCTGTCTACCTTTCTCTAATAAGCGTATTTACCACGTAAACACGTACACTGTCACTAATAACAAAGAAAAGCAAAAAAACGTACCTATTAGTTGGTCGTTTATGAAATAATGCGACCCTAGCGAGTGTGAGCGCATGTGGTAGCCCTCGTTAGACCTCGCAAACATAACTCAAAACTTAACTTTGTCGCTCTTCTGATTTTTGCTGACTTGTTTATGATGTTGGCCCAGTGAATAATCCAAGTTTGTCACCTCGAGCATCGAACGCAACTTTGCAAAAAGTCGAAGTAAACCGCGAAAATTTCGTATTTTTTTATATTTGGGCTATTATAATCCTAAAGGACTAGTTTTTGATAGTTCCTTCTCGAGACAAGATGATACCTATCGCGGTTTTTGCGATGTTGTTGTTGTTTACAAAGTTGCGTTCGGCGTTTGAGGTCACAAACTTCGATTATTCACTGGGCCAACATCATAAACAAGTCTGCAAAAATCAGAACTACCGGATATGACGCAAACTCTAATTGATAAAGTTACTGGATTAACAATAAATATTAAGCTAGAAAGGTAATTATGTACTTACTACTTGAGATTGTTAATACATAAATCCGATCCAAACATCTCTGGGTAGATGAAAGAAAATTATTTATGAACAAATATAATTTTCTGAAGAAGGAAAATTGAATTTTTGATATGCCCCTTGCATTGGGGTAACTTCAAAAGCGGGGTATCTAATTTTGAAAATCACTTATATCGAACGAGTGAATGAAGCAAAGCGAAGTTAATACCTTCAGCTTGGCTCAGACGGCTGGGTGGGGGCACGTCCCGGCTTTTCGATGTTTTAAGCTGAACTATCAGAGAATAGTTTGATGGGCAATAAATAACATGAGTAAATTTATTCTAATTTAAATAAAATTGGGTAAATGTAGTGTTGAGGGCATTATATTTTAATCAATAAACTATGAGCAGGCTCGATCAAGGGGTTATGGAGCTACAAGAACTTAGAAGACCCAAAAGCTATTTGTGAGCGGTCTTGCTGATATGGTTCATCTTATTTGCACGAAAGTATGCTCTAGTTTGGTATTAATGAAAAGTGTTCAGTTTACACATTTCTACAATAATATTGTTTTTACATCTACTTAACTTTAATTTAAATTAAATTGCTCTACATAGTTTTTGGCAAACCGCGAGTTATGAGTTCGGGGCGAACTTTGTCTTAGTAGATACACACATCACTCTTAAGAACTAAGCGCCGGTGGCCTAGCAGTAAGCGCGTGCGACTTGCAATCCGGAGGTCGCGAGTTACCAATCATTTTTTAGGGTTCCGTAGCCAAATGGCAAAAAACGGAACCCTTATAGATTCGTCATGTCCGTCTGTCTGTCCGATTCTGTCACAGCCACTGTTTCAGAACTAATGTACGAAATATCATTTGATATTTACCAGTCGCTTTTCGGAGAAGGAAAAGATTGTGAGGAAACCGGATTAATCCCAATAAGGTTTAGTTTACCCTCTGGATGGAAAGGTCAGATGGCGGTCGCTTTCGTAATTAATTCTTGGGATTAATTGCCAAGCGGATCCCAGGCTCCCATGAGCCGTGGCACAATGCCGAGACAACGCGAGGAAGATGATGACTTTCATCTACCTCATACTTTGACAATACTTATGTACGCAACTGCAACGCTTACCGAGGCATTTCTCTTTCTATCAGAAAATGCTTCAAGTTTAGTAGTCGTTGGTTATTTTGAAAATTATATCGATTTCGAAATTTCCCCGATGCACCTTAGGTTGCACTCGTAAAGCAAAAGATAGGCGATAGGCAGTAACGGTACAGATTTTTTCAGAAGTCCTACTCTTCCGCGTAGACACACAACTAAAATATAAAGTTCAAGTTCCTTTGAATACACAAGATAGAGTAAACGAACCATGCCTCGAGGGCAAATATCAGCCTACAGACTTTTGTGTTGAAAAGGCAATAAATACTCAAAAGAGTTTCATTTGATATGCTTGTGTGAGCTTGTAACGAAAGGAAACTTACGTTACCTACGCGTTTCGGGTCAAAGGCTGTTTGTTCAATGCTAATGAACTCTCGATTCTCAATTATCCTCAAAACGATTTGGGATTATTAGGAATATCTTGATGTAGATCTTATGAAAAACCCGGTGAAGTGCGAGTTCGTTTTACTCGCGCAGCGACGGTTCCGTACAAACTTTGAATTATCTCGTGTAACTATAAAGGCGAATGACTTGCTCTGAGGTACCTATACTAATAATAATTGTGTATAGCGCCATCTATCGGCAAATTGACTAACTATTGTGTGCGATGTAATACACGTATGTTGGTTATTCGAGGATAATTCTCTATCATGTGAACCGATTTCAAAAATTGTTATTTTATTAGAAAAAACGTGTTTTTTTATGTAATCTCATAGAAATTACAAGTGAAATCAACACCCGTAAAGTTGGTTAAATTGCAAACTGAATTCGGAAATGTTTTTTGTTAACTAATAAAAAGTTATCATGATAGAAGTCTGATTATATTGTTCCAATAAAATTTATAGTAATGTTAATATTATTATTCGTTAAACTTCGGATGTAAGGGGTTGAAGGGGGGGGGGGGGGAAGGATGGTATATTTTTACAATAAAAATGTGTCTGGGTTAGCGTTATTCATAACTATTCCAAATTTATTATTACAATTTTACACAGATCGATCAAGACCCACAGTAAGCTCAATAAGGCTTGTGTTGTAGGTACTGGGCAACGATATATATATATAAATAATATATAAATACCTTTAAACAGAAAACACTCATAATTGACGAACAAATATTTGCGATAAACACACAAATAAATGTAGTATTTAATCTCTTGGTTTCTAAGTAATTACTTACCGGTGCTGCCGGTGGAGGTTGTCATGAGTATGTAGTGTTTAGTGTTGTTCTGCACACTACCTTCGAGAGGGGGAGCTTCGGCTCCAGGGCCTTCGGGTCCAAGGAAAGGACATCATCGGCTGTCGGCGGTGTTCGCTGTAGAATGATTACTTCGTCCATGTCACCGCCACCATTGCTGCGAGACGGGCATACCGTGGAGGGTTTAGTCGGTATCTGATCGAGTCTGACATATCCATTCCAGTTCCCCGGCTAGGCGGAACGCCTAAATTCATTACTCCACGTAAAAAAGGGTTACTACCAACTACGCAGGAAAGCTAGGAGTTGTATCAAATATATGTATCATTTTTAGGGTTCCGTAGCCAAATAAACGGAACCCTTATAGATTCGTCATGTCCGTCTGTCTGTCCGATTCTGTCACAGCCACTTTTTTCCGAAACTATAAAAGCTATACTGTTCAAACTTGGTAAGTAGATGTATTCTATGAACCGCATTATGATGTTTACACAAAAATAGAAAAAAAAACAATAAATTTTGGGGGTTCCCCATACTTAGAACTGAAACTCAAAAAATCTTTTTTCATCAAACCCATACGTGTGGGGTATCTATGGATAGGTCTTTAAAAATGATATTTAGATTTCTAATATCATTTTTTTCTAAACTCAATAGTTTGCGCGAGAGACACTTCCAAAGTGAAAAAAAGTGTGTCCCCCCCCCCCCTGTAACTTCTAAAATAACGGAATGAAAAATCTAAAAAAAATATATGATATACATTACTATGCAAACTTCCAACGAAAATTGGTTTGAACCAGATCTAGTAAGTAGTTTTTTTAATACGTCATAAATGGTACGGAACCCTTCATGGGCGAGTCCGACTCGCACTTGGCCGCTTTTTTGTCAAGAAATTATGGGATTGTACAATAGTAGGTATAATGTACACCCGTTCCCCCATTTCTTCCTAGAATACTAATCGAAACACGTGTAGGTATGTTTGTCTACAACAGATTAATTACTCATACACTTGAAGCTTTTACGATAATAACTATGCCGACGCCAGTTTATGGGTTGCTTATAATAAAACGCAGTGTGCGGCGGCTTCCCGCGGAGCTACATACAACTAGTTTATATAGCAAAAGCTAGTAAAAGGAAAATTTCGGAACTATGTGCAGAAAAGCAATTTTTATCGAGCCAAAATAATCATGATAGTTAAACATAATATATTCGATCGCAATAGCCGTGTCGGTTTTGGACCCGGGTACGTCCTTAAACTACGTCCGCAAGAGAGGTATGGGCATTGTGAATGTCATCTCGCTTTGTGTGGTAGGGCACAGCACAGCGGATGTCATTCCAGATCTAGAGCAGAACCCAACTGGGGAAGTACCTCCAGCTTACAGAAAATCGCAGCCAAATAACACTAGACCCTACTCATAGTGTTGTGTTCCTGCCGGTGAGTAAGGTTGCCAGAGCTCTACGAGGGTGGGAGGGGGTTAGGGTCGGCAACGCGCATGTAACTCCTCTGGAGGCCGTATGCTTGTTTGCCACCGAAGTAGTATAAAAAAATATTGCTTATTTGAAATTAGGCGGCTGCCAAATAGTATGAAAATGTTGTCCCATGAAAGTTCATATTGTCACCACGTCGTGCGTGCGTGTTTTGTATTTTTCCCACCACCAACTTCACACTTAGCCTGCACAGATTTAAAGTATTTTCTGAAAAACAAACTGTCAGAAATTAAAAAAAAACATCCCTTCGAGCTTCGATCGAAAAGTGGGTACCTAATTATCGGATAAGTGCCAACTCTAGTTATCGAAAAAAGAAAATAATCAATTAGCACCAAGGTTAAAACAGCTTTGATTACATGAAGCTAGTGCTATAATGGCACGATTTTATTGCTCCAATAAACCACCACATAAAGTTCAAACCTTCAAACGAATTTCTGATCCAACCGACTGTTGCTTTTCCGTTTGAATCAGTATTTGGCAATGGCCTTTTCTCGTCACGGTGATTGTAAGTTTTATACCTCAATAGAAGATATATTTATTATTAAATAAGAGGTTTTACTGAGGAGTGTACTTTCATCGAACAAACACGAAGGTCTTCTTTTTCAGCTTGGGCAAAAATGCTTTCGTTTCGCCCGACTGTTCTTCTCTACAGGTGGCATTTCAAAACCGCTTCTTGTAAATCTATTTTTATTTAATCTTTATTACACAAAATAAAACTTACCGTACAAAAGGCGGGCTTAATGCCAAAAGCATTCCCTTCCAGTTGACTAGTAGTAAGGCAAATCAGAGAGATTATGGGCGGTGCTACTGCTACTACTAATAACATAAAAACAAAATTAAAAGTTTTGAAAAATCCCACGACGGTTAAAACGTAGTTGAATAACCGGCCAAGAGCATGTCGGGCCACGCTCAGTGTAGGGTTCCGTAGTTACTCTTCCGTCACAATAAGCTAAACTGGAGCCTAAAGTATAGTAAATTGTTAACCAAGGGGTGAAACGGTACCTTTCACCCGAGTTAAACAAATAGACAAATTTGCATAATCAGTACCTAATTAAAGTAAGTAAGTAAGTAAGTAAGTAAGTAAATATTCTTTATTGTGCACCATACATTTAAAAATAGACAGGAAATGAAAAAACACGTAAAAGTTAGGTAACAACAGGCGGTCTTATCGCTAAGAAGTCTTTTTACTATGAAGGGAAAACTTTTTGCGATAACTCAAAAACAGCTAAACTGATCATATCCGCTATAGTTTTCATTTAATGTCTTTCTTAAGCTCTACTTCCACAATTTTTTTCATATTTTTTGGACCTATGGTTCAAAAGTTAGAGGGGGGGGGGGACACAATTTTTTTTCCTTTCGGAGCGATTATCTCCGAATATATTCACTTTATCAAAAAATGTTTCTTGAAAACCCCTATTAGTTTTGAAAGACCTTTCCAACGATACCCCACACTCTAGGGTTGAAGCGAAAAAAAAAATTTCACCCCCACTTTACGTGTAGGGGAGGTACCCTAAAAAAAATTAAATGTTTAGATTTTATTGTACGACTTTGTCGGCTTTATTGATTTACATATCCATGCCAAATTGCAGCTTTCTAGCACTAACGACCACGGAGCAAAGCCTCGGACAGACAGACAGACAGACAGACAGACAGACGGACATGGCGAAACTATAAGGGTTCCTAGTTGACTACGGAACCCTAAAAAGGATTTACAAATAAATGTTTACTCCAGTGCCGTCTGGTGAGTTGTCACTGTAACACCTATCTAAGAACATGTACCAATCAAACCCGAACCCATCACTAGCAGTTTTTAAGAAAAATGGCAACATTGGTTTGCACAAACATCCTCTCACCCCTACCGTCTCCGTTCCGTCGTGGGTAAAAATATAAAACGCAAAGCTTAATGAAAATGTCACATACCTACATATGCAAAAACATCATAATATATACAATACATACAATACAAATAAAATACCTATGAAAGTATATCAATATATACATTATAAAACTAGGAATCCTTCATTGTACCAGCGAAGAAAGTACGTATAGATTTCTTAAAAGCGAACTTATTTGGGGCATTTTTAATATTAAGGGGAAGTCTGTCTGTACCTTTCTACGGTGTTGAAAGCTCTTTACAATTTTCTAGTGTACGTCAAGTTGCTGCGCTACTTTTGTCTGTGCATATAAATATTATGACGTCATAAGCGGTTAAAATCGATTAATCTTGTTGTCCGACGTAACGCCCACTTCGTTTGAGCGTTTGATTTGGTCAAGTGGACAGTCGACGAGGGAGTTTAGTTGCATTACAGTGTGTGTAGAGGCGTGGGTGTCTCCAAGCGCTTACAATATTGATGAATGTAATACAATATTATCGCCTAATGTGTCATATTGAGAATGCGTAGGTACATAATTGTTAAATTGCGTGCATATTATGCCTGACGTATCTGTGAATGTATTAAGACGTTTGTGGATCGTATGGCGTTGCTATGCTAGTTTCTATGCTACTGAACATAAAATAAAATAAATTCTTGATTCATTCGTTCTTACTTAAAAAAATATTATTTTTGAAAACCCCGACTAGATACTCGTACCTATAGTGATATTAGGGGAGTTTCACCCCTTAAACTGGCAATTTCGCGCAAAAACTCTTAGCATTTATTCCAAAACAGAATCATTGAGGATATTGAGCTTCGAGGGGGCTTGAGCTCACGACCTTCCACTTTTTGTGCCAAATAAGGGTTAAAACCTTTTTTAAGAAACATCGCAGCTGGTAAAAGTAATTTTCTGATAAAATCCTTGGATATAATTGAGAACATTCATTCACGTGTACAAACAGCATCTCATTCCGATCGCATTTATTCAATTATTCGTTCCGTCTTGAGTAAGGTTTGTCATTTGGAATTCTACTCGATTTGTACAGATCTTGGATATATACAACTGTATAGAAACGTACGGGGTTGAGTTGTTTTGAAAAAGTCCTGCGCATTTATTTGCATGTTCTGAAAGAGAGTCATTGATGTTCTAAAAAGTGTACAGAAAATTATAAGTTTCTGCAGTAGAGCATATTATTTTCAAAGTACGTTTTTTTTTAAATAATATAATAGCAAGCGGTAGTGGCCGAGTGGATATGACGTCCGACTTTCAATCCGGAGGTTGTGGGTTCAAATCCTGGCTCGTACCAATGAGTTTCACGGAACTTATGTACGAAATGTCATTTGATATTTACCACCAGCTTTTCGGTGAAGGAAAACATCGTGAGGAAACCTGCATACATCTGCGAAGAAATTCAAAGGTGTATGTGAAGCCCCCAATCCGCATTGGGCTAGCATGGGGACTATAGCCCGAGCCCTCTCGCGCATGAGAGGAGGCCTGTGCCCAGCAGTGGGACGTATATAGGCTGAATTATTATTATATTATATTATTATTATAATATAATAGCAATTAAAATTTGGTTTTAAATGGATTTGTTACTTATAGTCATTTTGGTTGTTGGTTGTTAAGTTCACCTTTTAGCAGAATTTTAATTAGGTAGGTATTTTCGTTGGTGGCGGTCAAGTTGGTTCCCGCCTGCGATACTTACCATCGACAACAATATTCTTGTGGGGCTTGTTTTCCTCTTTTAAGTGTGCAGTCGGGTTTTTTTTTATAATAATTATTTTTTTATTTATAATATTTTAGCTACCCCCATAAAAACGACAATGACACTGATGACACCCCCGTGATCAAGACGAATCTAACGATACCTCATACATCAAAATCCATCGAGCCGTTTAGGCTACAGGAGGCCACAAAGAAACAGACATACACTCCCTTTGGCAGTCGGGTAAAAAAACATTAATGATAACTTAAGTTCCCAGATACTTAATAGTAGTTTATGTGACTGCTAAATAAATAAAGGCATTAAAATTCACGAGTGTGGGTTTAAGAAACGAACGAAGTGAGTTTCTTAAAAAGGATCACATGTGACATAATTAGGGTTTATGATATGTGCGTAGATAAAACATTTTATTGTTTGAAAAATGCTGATTAAAATTTCAAATGTTGATTTGATTTGCTAACCTACTATTACATAAAGATAGATATTGTTAGTTTGTTTAATTCCCACTCGTTCGTAAATCTTCTTTACCGCCCTTCTTTATATAATTATTAATACAATGTACTCACCTACTATGGCTTTTCACTACGTATATTATGTAGGTACGTCATAATATAAAAAAAATATTATTATTTCCTTTCATTTCAAAATCGATTTTACCTAATCGAGTGAGAAAAAATTGACAAAGGGACTTTATACATCGCTGGTTTTGAACGCACGCTAAGTTTAGCTCGGCAAATTCAAGCCGCAATGAAAACACGCCATCGCCAGCTCCTGTCATGCTGAAAATAATACACGGAAACAATATAAATTGTTTTGAATTAAATAACAGATATTTTAGGACAAAGAGTACTTACCGTTGAAAGGAAATACCAGGACTAACAGCTCCAACTTTATTTGCGGTGTTTGAACAATTAATTATTTAACAAACCGTCATTTTGATTTTGAAATCTGACGTTTCACGCGGAAAACGGTCGGGAGCCGATTGATGTTGCGGCGAGCATAGGAGCCGCGCGGCGACTTTTTTGTACGCAAGGGACATACACTCTTTTCTTCTATCTCGATATAGTACTGTGTTTGTAATACAACATACATGTATAATGCTTTCCTTGTATTAGATATGAAAAGTACGTAGTGTGTTTAACTCGGGTACTTTGGCTGCCTTTCAGCCCTTGGTATCCGTGGTTTACTTGAACTCTACATACACTTTAACATCTCGTTAGCTCTAGAGCCCTTTTGCTTCGAGAGGACTCTCGTGTCGAGCGTGCCTAATAGATGTACAGTTGCAGGTGCTGTAACCTCGGTCTACAGTCAGGGCTGTAATTTCTTCCATTTTCAAATATAACCTTCTTAATTTTATGATAGGGGAGCAGGAGATGCTATTGGAATTGTAAGATCAGAACATAGGAAGAACAAACGGTTATATAATGTTTTATTTTCCACTGATCAGGGAAGCGCCTACAGATTTTTAAAAATTGCCAAACCCGTTTTTCACATTGTAACCGTCAGATGCGTACTAATAATTGACAGATACAGTAATAGCACAAATAAAGCATTAACTTCTTCTCCTCCTCTGTTTGCCTATGTGTTAATAGCACAAATAAAGCATTAACTTCTTCTCCTCCTCTGTTTGCCTATGTGTTAATAGCACAAATAAAGCATTAACTTCTTCTCCTCCTCTGTTTGCCTATGTGTTAATAGCACAATTAAAGCATTAACTTCTCCTCCTCTGTTTGCCTATGTATTCATAGCACAAATAAAGCATTAACTTCTTCTCCTTCTCTGTTTGTCTATGCGTTTCTAAATTGTGTGTATTTGCAGCAAACAAATAAACGCTTTATCTATCTATTTTTGTTTATCTTACTTGGACGAAAATGACCGAATCCACAATTTACTTCACGATTTCTAAAACAACCAACGGATCAACATAGACGCCTAAAAGTGTTTAAGGAAGACGCCACGGGTAGCAAGATATCACTGATATCTTAATCTGTCACGCTCAAGTAACTACACCAATCCCCTCTTTGGCTCTTCTACCAATAGGTATATATTTGAAAGTTTTCGATTCCACTGTGAAATTCGGTTATTTCGAAAATATATCTACTATGATTATTCGAAACCAGTCTCTAAAAGTACAATGCTTAGCAAGGCGTTTTCGCACTTTTGGTAAGTATTGTTGGACAAAAATAGGCCCAGAACATTTTAAACTAACAAACGGCACGGTCCCGGGTATTTGTGTGCGTGTTCTTGCAATCAATACACTTACTATCTAATCTCGGTGCGTCAAATGAAGTTCTAGGGGAGACCTACTTATCATTCCCCCTGGCATTAGGCTGTCTTAGCAGAATATTAATTGGTACAGCTTAATACCCCCAGGTATTCCAGTTAACAAGGAAACTTGTAAACGTGTTTAAGACAATTTCAGCTAAGTTAGACAGTTAATGTTCGGGTATCGGTAGCAGTAAGTTTGTTTTGTTAGTAGGTACGACATTGTTTCAAGTTCAACTTGCTGTTAACTTTGGTTGCAAGTGCAAATACAGATGCATTTCTTGCTAATTTTACAAGTCTACTAATCTAAAACGTATCGGAATAACCCCGATAACCTTATAGCTAACTTTGCAAGTATACACCGAGTTTAATGGGACATAGTGTTAAAGTAAAACAATAACCTAAGCTAGGACTCAAAATGAATTAAGGATATTTAGCCTTTACTACTTGCACTGCTGGTGACAGACCACCTCTCACGCTACGCTACGCGGCAAGGACGATCCATACTTCACATAATCTGCACTGTACTGTGCTGCGCGAAACTGCGTCGCCTGCGTCTTAGCTTTATCAAACGCTTAGCCTCATTCCGAAGAGGGATTGGGCTAACGTCTAAGCGGGTTGGGATATTGTATGTTATGACTTATGAGGTATTTATAACCGAAATAAAAACGGAGAACTTCGCTTCGGTCAATGATGTTACTTTGACCATTGTGTTATCATTAAGTTCTTTATCTTATGATAAAGATACTCATACTCATAATCTTTATTGCATATCACATTGTATCTAAACCTATTACATAGAATAAAGGTAAGGTAAGGTAAGGTAAGGTAGATAAAGGTAAGCTTCATGATAAAACGTGTAGACGTAGATTCCGTGTGAATAAAAGCGTTGCATACAACTCGAACGAAAAATCCCGGCGGAATCCCCCCATGTGGTCGTCGAAGTTTTAAACTACGTTTAGGAGATAAGGGGTTACTTTAGCGAAGTTTAGATCGGGGCCGCGGGTGTTGTCCCGACAGTTGCAAGTTTTGCCCGCTTGTGGCTGCGCGGGGATACTAGGTTAAAGGTAACCATTTCGGTGGAGGAAGCATTGCTGTGTTGCATATATTTTTTCATTTTATAACCTGATCGCCGATTGGCTCTAGTCCCACCTGATGGAAAGTGAAGACAGAGCCTAAAATGGAGCTCACCGGTTCAATAGTAGCTATTCACTTTTGGTTTGAAGACACCTAGGTCATATTTATCAGGGAATACAGATGGCGGGAGGGTCCGTACCTAAAAAGAGGAGGGAAAACGTTTCGTGCAAACAAATGGAACGTTTACCACGAACGGGTGCATTCGCTCCCCGCGCCTGGAAGAGCGATGATGGAAAGGGGAAGGTAGGATCAGGTCATGCAGTTCCTGTGCGTACTCCCTGAAATGTATCCGATAGAACACCGAGAGGCGAGCGATAAATTCAGAAACGGAAAATCTCACTGTCATGTCCTTGATAAATTGACTTACCGTCGTTCCCGAATTAAACCGCGGGCCAGGCACAAATTTCGTCAGTCATCGCCTCCCGGGCGAGAACTCGTATGATGTTGGCAAAGTTACAGTTAGTAGTTAGTTAAGATATAACCGGCTGACTATATTTTTTATTTACCATAACATCTAAACTACCATCTGACAATGATTCAGTCGGGAGGCGATGACTGAAAAAAATATTTTTATTTATGTTTATGTGACCAGCTGACGGTCATTCTACGGAGATACAACTGGCTGACGATTTTTTTTATTTACAATAGCATCTAAACTATCACCTGACAAAGTATCAAACGGGAGGGGATGACAACATTTATTTTACGTGTTTTGGCGACTGTCGTTCCTCAACCCACCAACGGAGCGGCAGTTGACGTCCACGAGAGTTCATCATACATAGCCGTTAACCACTATAAGAGTTATTGCTCGGGAGGCGATTAGTTCTGGAAATTTGTTCCTGACTCGCGGCCTAAATGGCTGTCACGATTAAGATGTCTAAATAATCCGTCACTCAATACAAGGCGATTTATAGTGATATCGGCTGTTTCTCGCATCACGCAGCAACATTCAATACTTTTGCGATTGAAATGTTACCTTAACTCTAGATTAGTTTCCGCTTCAAGCTTAAGGCCTCGTAGGTCCGTGTTTTTCTCTTACTCTCACTGAGCGTAGGCGCGAGCGAGATGGGTGTGGGTGCGGATGTCATGTTTTTGAATTTTAAATTATTGTCAGTTTTAAAAAAGAAAAAATAATAGCAGAGTTCCGTCAAAATAACATATTTTTATTGCACATTTTTAGAAGCAATTTTAACACTTTATTGTCCATAAGATAGGTTAATATAAAATATAAAAGAATATTAAATATTACTAATTTATTGTTTAATTTAATATTTTTAAATTTATTTTTAGAAAGTGCATTTTGACCTATGATCGTGATTTTTTTTCTATGGAGCGTAAGTCAGAAAATCAGGATTCGAATCGCTGAAGTCCCTAGAGAAAATCCTCAAGATTGCAAATTATTTTTTTGAGGACCGTATTGTTATCTTAAAAAGCGGTACGATTTTTTAAAAACTCCGGTCTCTGAACCTACGGCATCTTAAGAATTTGCTCCAAAATGCAACGCATTAATCGAGCATGTTCAGAAACTTAAGTTTAATCGACTCGTCAACGTGGTAGACGTAGCTTTGCTTCTACAGATTTACAAGTAGTTTCCAAAAAGTTATTGGAATATTTTATTCTTATCCCTACGTGTGCCGAATTCCCGCAGCGGGAGGGAATAAATATGGCTACGTCTGCCCGTAGATTCGTATATGTCATTACCGTCTGTCGGCTTCCATTATGCACATTTTGCCACTTCTGCCGGGCGTTAGGCGGGTCAACACACCGTCGCCCAATTAAACACGGAATAATCATGTTTCTATAAGCCGAAAAGTTTGTTGACGATACTGACCAACTGTAGCCTACCCTTGTCTAATGATCTAGCATTGTTATAAGTTAGTGCAGGGCAAAACAAATTTTTTAACTTTCCATCAGGAGAGAGTACCTAAACATTGTCCCGCAGCGGGACACCGGCAGACGAGCTGCTATTCTTTCGTGGCAGCGGCGATAGTACGGCAAACGCCAGAAATGTGCAAAATGGCGTCTGACACACGAAGAGTTATACAAAAATATGAAAAGTTTTAAGTTTTAGTTATACTGATAAGCATATTACCCTTCTTTGCGTCGCGCTGTTGAGTAAGAAGGTAAAATACTAGAGAGTCCGCCTTTTGTACTGTATTTTTTTTGCTTTTATGCAATAAAGATAAAATAAATGAACCCGATCACTCAATAGTTTGATAAGCCTCTGGTTCTGGCCAAAGAGAAGCGATATATTCCCAGAATGTTGCGAGAGGCCATTGAGATCAAGAAATATTCAAACTTTACGATTAAAGATCACCACCTGCTTAGGATCCAGTAGTCCATATAATAAACGAACAAGCAAGATATAGGTCTGCGAGACCATAGAATTGAATGGTGTGGACATTTTAGTTTTATAGTGTTACCTACATAAAATAGTCGTAATGTATAACTTTAGCCTTATGAGTCTTATGACCCTATTTCGCATGTATAATCAATCGGTTTTAAAATTTATAGTTTTTGTTTCTTTTTCATTACTTTTGCAAATTGTAATTTGACAGCGGTGAATAGAGTCAAACCATGATAAGTTGGCAACAATTTTGACAGCCCAGACAGTGCAAGTATTATTTTAAACATCAAAATTCTATGAAATTATAACTTTTATCTACACACATATCATAAACCCTCTATGATGCCTCCAAAATCCGTAAATAATGGCCTACATTACGATAAACTGTTTTGTTACAACAAATTTCTTATCTGTGATAATGTTATTGTAATTGCTTCATAACAACATTAAAATCGATTTGGTTATGACATTCAAATTTTGAGCGTCTGAAAAAAAGCAATTCGATTTGACCTCTATTATAATATCAGTCGAGATGCCTTTTTGTTCGAAATCAAATGTCAATTGCATACAATTTTGACATATCTCGCATGTTAGTTTGTATCGAATGATACGGAAATAGGCCCCCGACTCTAGCTTGTCTCTGAATTAGAAAAAACCTACGATTGTGTGACATGCGTGAAAAATGTTTTCATTTACCGCCATTTGACGTACAGTTTATCTTTTAATTAGTTTTAAGTATAAAATGAATATGTTTTGTTGTTTTTAAAATAACTATAGCAAAAGTTTACCGCCACGAGAGCAACGATGCTCCAACGTTGGCTGTAATTTTAGTTAGTGAATATATCATAGAAAGTTTATAATATGTGTGTAGATAACATAGTGTATGTACCTGGACATAATTAGGCATTAAAACACTCGTATGATCCTTTTAAGAAACTCACTTCGTTTGTTTCTTAAACTCACACTCGTGTATTTTAATGCCTGTTATTATGTAGCAGTCAAATAAACTACTATTACTTAACACTTGCACAGGCTGAGCTATCAAAATCGCTGCCAACTTATCTTGGTCTGACTCTATATATTTTTTCCTCAATCTTCCGTTGACGACGAACACAGGATAGGGTTAAAGAGTGCACTAATTTAAATGAATTCACAAAAAGGCTAAAATGTTATTTAATAAACAGACCTTATTACTCCTTGCAGGAATATTTCCAGAAACTGTATGAATAATAATAATATTTTATTTAAATTTGTATAATACTCGTAATAATTTTCTTAGCTTCAGAACTATTAGCTATAGAAATTTAATGTCATCGTAAACTTAGGCTAAATGTATTACCTAGTGTAAATTTTGCATGCCAAGTGTGGCAGAACATGCATTCATGTAACCTATCTACTGACATGACAAATTGTAATATCTGTGTAATGTTCTAGCAAAATAAATGATTCTGATTCTGATTCTGGTTCGGAATCAGGATGTATTTTAAATTCATTATACGCGATATAATCTGTTTACATAGACGTATTGCAATGTACTAACAAATAAACAGTAACAGATCAGGGCCCATTTCTCGAACGTTATTAGTTTGTTATCTACGGCTTGACAGTTCGTTGACTAACACTGTTCGAGAAATGGGCCCCTGATATCGCATTGCAGTGTAAGCCCACATCTGACGTTGGTCTAAAAATCGACAGAAATGTTTCGTACTTATATAACAGTGTGCGACCGTGCGTGCTGTCGGCGATGAATTTAATATTTTATTTTCGTCTGACAAGTAATAGACATGAGCTGCGGAAAATTGTATTTCCTCCATGGAATTAAAGTATGCCAGGAATGCAACCCGCACCATTGAGGGACGTTTTCAGTCGATCCATGCTATATTAATTTTTAAAATACGAGTAAGAATATGTTCGAAGAGGAACTGAAATGATTTTTCATGTTAAGAATATTGCTACGGAGCTATTAAATAATATACGCAGTTTAACATATATAAAGTTTCCAAATGTGTCGATTGGTCCAATAATACCCTAGGCACAAGTTTGCACAATAGGTATCTTCGTCTGAAAATTGCTATAACAGGCTTTTATTACAAGCTTTTATTTACTTTCACCTGACCGTTTGTAATCAAATCTTGCAAGTTAAATTTGACCCACTTCCCGGTTTTCGATTGAGCTGAAAATTTGCATACATATGTAAGTCGGGTGATAATGCAATATTATGGTACCATCGAGCTGATCTGATGATGGAGACAAGGGGTGGACATAGGAACTTTGTGATAAAAAAAGACGCAACCTAATTGTGTTTGGGGTTTTTAGAATTTGCTCGATGAGTATTAGTTGCCTGTGGAAAGAAAAGTACAGTCAGCGATAAAAGCTTGTACCGAAAATGAAATTTTTGCCAAAAACTTATTTAACTTGCAATGTACCTATGTATGTTTGTACGAATCAAATATTGCAAGTTAAATTTGACCCACTTCCCGGTTACCGATGAAGCTGAAAATTTGCATACACATGTAAGTCGGGTGACAATGCAATATTATGGTATCATCGAGTTGATCTGATGATGGAGACAGGAGGTATAGTCATAGGAACTCTGAGATTAAACAACGCAGCGTAATTGTATTTGACCAGATTCTATGATGACATAGATTTTTTTGTCGATTCAGTTTTTGGAAACTTTCCAAAATGCGGAAATTGGCATAAAGGACTTAAGTACCAATAGCGTCTATGGCGCTTAAGATCATTGTCAGTTCACTACAATTATTTATCTTAGGGATAAGTTCGCCTTTGTACTACCCAATTATTTTTCATCTGATGTCATATTTATTTTTCTCGTACAATAAAGTGTTTATTTACTTACTTATTTATCAACGAAGTAAGTATCTGTCACTTTGACATTTTCTAAGCTTATTACGAAGTCTACAGCTCATAAAGCCCTTAGTTTAATCTTTTCCATAACCCCCATCATTTTCCACAACCCCCATCAGTTTCCACGACCCCCCTATTTCCTGCATACTTTTTCCGTCAAGCATTAAAGGTTTAAAAACTTTGACCAGGCTCCAGATTTCTCTTTAAAAAAAACATCCTCTTCTTAAAGTTGGGTAAAAAAACGTAGCCCATGCTACCCGCGTCATAAAAACGAATTGATTGACACCTCATTAATCAGAACGGGCTTAGGAGTTTTGAGGGTGCTACTAAACACGAAGCGTATTAATTTTAATACCCATTTTAAAAGAGGAACATTATTTTGCGGAGAAATCCCTAGTCGGGTTGTTGTTTAAGGGTCTCTAGCTAGCTCGGTTCTCCACACAAACGTAGTTACGCTCTTACTCTGAAAGACTCTTAGATTACTTTGAAACTTTGTATTTACAATAGATAAGGTATATAGGTAAAAAACTTAAGTAAGTCACCTGTTGTAAGTAGTTGTGACGTGTTCGAATAGACAATACATGTTTAAAATACACACACAAACAAAACAAATGTCTACTCGAACACTTCACAACTACATACGACAGGTGACTTTAATTTAACTAGGTTGTAATTAGTTTATGTAGCCTCAGATACCATAGTTCAAAAACCGGCCATTTGCAAGTCGGACTTGCGCACGAAGGCTTCTGTACCATTACGCACGTTTGTTGAAAGAGAGCCGCACTTAAATATTTAATGTATTCTATTTTTAGGGTTCCGTAGCCAAATGGCATAAAACGGAACCCTTATAGTTTCGCCATGTCCGTCTGTCTGTCTGTCTGTCTGTCTGTCTGTCTGTCTGTCTGTCTGTCTGTCTGTCTGTCCGAGGCTTTGCTCCGTGGTCGTTAGTGCTAGAAAGCTGAAATTTGGCATGGATATATAAATCAATAAAGCCGACAAAGTCGTACAATAAAATCTAAAAATTATTTTTTTTTAGGGTACCTCCCCTACACGTAAAGTGGGGGTGAATTATTTTTTTCGCTTCAACCCTAGAGTGTGGGGTATCGTTGGAAAGGTCTTTCAAAACTAATAGGGGTTTTCAAGAAACATTTTTTGATAAAGTGAATATATTCGGAGATAATCGCTCCGAAAGAATAAAAAAATGTGTCCCCCCCCCCTCTAACTTTTGAACCATAGGTCCAAAAAATATGGAAAAAATCGTGGAAGTAGAGCTTAAGAAAGACATTAAATGAAAACTATAGCGAACATGATCAGTTTAGCTGTTTTTGAGTTATCGCAAAAAGTTTTCCCTTCATAGTAAAAAGACTTACTTTAATTAGGTACTGATTATGCAAATTTGCCATTTAAGTTAACAATTTACTATACTTTAAGCTCCAGTTTAGCTTAATGTGACGGAAGAGTAACTACGGAACCCTACACTGAGCGTGGCCCGACATGCTCTTGGCCGGTTATTAGTATTTATTGTTATAGCGGTTACAGAAATACTTACATCATCTGTGAAAATTTCAACTGTCTAGGTCTATCACGGTACACGAGACATTGCCTGGTGACAGACAGACAGACGGACAGTGGAGTATTAGTAATAGGGTCCCGTTTACCCTTTGGGTACGGCACTCTACAAAATACAGTGAACTTAAGATTTTCATACAAAACTTGTTGTGGTCTATTTGTTTTATAATGTCAGCTCTCGATATACCTCATGTCATTGTATGTGCGATGTTTCATTACAGTCCAACATGTAGTTTTAAAATGAGAACGAAACTCCGTTTGTATGGGAAGGTGAAATTCGGCCGAACTTCCCGGGGACTCTAAAACCTGCTGCTTGTTATCGAAGCAATGCGTTTTGACCACTTGAAGGTTCGGACCTTAATCAATTTCATCGATAACTGTCTTTCTCAGTTTCAGGATCTCAGATGGCGCCCTAAATTAAACTGAAACTATATTATCCTTATTGGAATAATGTCCCTAAAAGGTCGTTTATATGGCTGTCATTCACTATTACTTACATAAAACAGGTTCACGTAAAGTCTGACATGAAGATCCGTATGACCTATGCGTAATCGGAGTTCCAGTAATACTGGTTTTCCTGAGTACAGTAGACGATGCTGCGTGGTTCGTCCGCGCCTCCGTGGGGCAGTTGTTTGGTGTCGGGCGGGCGCGCAACTTGTGCCAGCTGTGCCCTTCGTGAACTCTAGAAGGCGGGAAAAAGTTTAGTGAACACAGTGTGAATAATTTGATTGATTTCATTTGTTTTGGAAAATTGGTAAGTACGTCAATAGATATGTCTAGATTAAGAAGTTATTTGAAGTTAACTTTAGAATTGAGAATTGAAATAATAATAAACATGATTTATAATATAAGAATTGAAAAAAAAAAATGAAATGATATGGAGGTCACAAATTATATATGTTTAATTTACACTTAAGAGGGAAGAATAGCTTTGCGATCCTAGCGAAACAAAGGTACTTCTATGAAATTCCACTTCGGTAGAAAACGTTTTTTCACTAGCTTAATCTTAACAAATCACTTTGATTTTGATGTCGATCGCTTCAGCATAATATATTCTAGGTTTACAACTTTCGCTTAAAAAAAAAAAAACATTTTTTTTGTATTACTTACTTACTCCGTTGGCTCAGCGACAAAATGAGACTTGGCCTCCGACACAAGACAACACCACTTTTCTCGGTCCTGTGCGACCTCTCGCCAATTGTCTACTCGAAGCTCGCGCAGATCCGCCTCCACCATGTCGCTGCAGCGATACCTAGGGCGGCCGATAGGAATTGCAAATATTGCAAATTATAAAAAAGGGAAACCTATAAACCTAGTTTTTTATTGTGTCAATAACATTTACAAGTGGAAAAATGTTTTCTCTTTTTGTATGGACGGCGATCACGTGGTATAATTCTCTCTTAAAACTCCCAGGGTATAATATGTAACCTCGGTATATGTAGGTGTAGACCTATAAATGTATGGCACGGCCATTAAAAAAATCCAATTACTGAATCGACAAAATATTATATTTAATAATTGAACCAGTCCACAATTTTACGAAAATAGGTTGAGAATTGCGACCTGTAGAGGAGAACATCCGGACATACGAAAGCAATTTTGCAAAAGCTGAAGCGGAGACCTTCGCTAACGCTCGGTCATTAATATTTGAGGACAATTTACACAGATCGAACTAGCCTCAAAGTAATTAAACACGACCGTTCTGGCCTAGTGGGTAGTGAGTCACTACCCACTAGGCCTATGAAGCCGATGTTCCCGGGTTAAAATCCTGGTAAGGGCATGTATTTATTGGATGAGCATGGATATTTGTTCCTGAGTCTTGGGTGTTTTCTATACACCGTGTTTTTTTTTATTTGCGTTAATTTCGAGGGTGCATTCCTGAGCTTAAATTAAGTAACTTTCCCAAAGATACCGATATTCTAACTAACTCCATTTCGGAGATAATCAATCATAATTTTTTATATTATAAGGCCCTTACGAGCGTGTACACTCGCCTTAGGGCCTGTTTACTTATTGATTAGTGTTTAGTGCGAGTTCATACATTTGCTACTAAATGTACGTACTATCTCGGACGATCGATGTTAGAAATGACATTGATATATCACAGTTTTCAATTGTTTGCTTAAATTAAATGTAATGCCCGTGTTACAACAACGCAATATGCAACATTTAGTTACTTTTTATAAAAATAAAAATAGTAAAAAAACAACAACAAAAAATTTTTTTTTTTGAAAATTAACTATGCCATTTAGTTTCCTTAAACGTACTTACCGAAACCCCGGAGTTAACGCAATTCAATAAAAACACGGTGTATATTTAAGTATTTACCTATATAGTATATATCGTTGTCTGAGTACCCACAACACAAGCCTTCTTGAGCTTACTGTGGGGCTTAGTCAATTTGTGTTATCATTCCTATAATATTTATTTATTATTTAAAGCTTACTACAAGCTTATATATGGGGATTCGGCGACGCTATACATTCTTATACCTATAGATACATACATAGTTAACATCCATAGCTCAGGGAAAAACATGCGCACACAAATAAATCCCCTGGCCCTCCCGCTTGGTCGCCGGGAATGCCAGGATCTAGGCTAGGAGGCTGTTAACCCGAAAACCGGAGGCGGTATAAATATTTACTTATTTTTTATATATTATTATTTTGTTTGAGTATTACGGTTAAAAATTTCAAAAATGTATTCATAAATTGTGTTTTAGGCTTCCGTAGCCAAATAGGAACAATCTAATTCCGAAAATCATTTTGTATGGGGAGTACCTTAATTTTTTTTTAGTTTTTATTTTACCGGTCGGTCGCCATGCATGATTAATGTATTCATGTCAAATTGCAGTTTTCTAGCACTATCGATCACAGAGCAAATCCGCCGACGGACAGACAGACGGACATGGCGAAAGAGTCCTAGTTGATTATTGGAAAGAATTTTCACCACACCGACTGGTAAAGGCCCTCTTGGTCGTTCGAAATTATTTATTTTTATTCGTTTATTTGTTAGCCTGTTGTTGCCCCCTGCTGGACAAAGGCCCCCCTCTCTTTCTTACAGGCGTCTCAGTCCAAGGTAATATTAAGCTAATCTTTCCGAAAGACGTCAAGATCGTCCCGCCATCTCCGAGGTCTGCCGTGACGCACTATGTTTAGTGTCCACTCGGTAGCTTGCTTGGTATACAAGTCGTTTGGGAAACGGCAGATATGTACGGCCCAGTCCCATTTTAGCTTAGCGGCTGGCTGATGGTTGTTCAAAAACTAATGGGAAAGTTGCATTTTATCTACATGTGGGACAAAGTAATCAGATGCTAATTTTGAGTTGTTGCCTTATTGTTAGCTGGTAGATTTGACTTATGATTTTGAATGATACACTTTTTATTACGTTCATTTGGATTTGATTTGGTTTTTATTTTTTTTATATTTCATAGTTAGTATTTTCCTCGCGTTGGTGTTGTGAAAAATTTTGTACAATTGTTTCAACTATTTAAGTTTCATGTTCAGCAAGTTGTTTAATTATTTCCCAGAGCTTGTTGTCAAACATTTTTAGTGTTAGATGTAAGTGTTACAATACTCAAAACAGTGGTTTTTTAAAAATATGCTTATTATGTACTTAACTATTATGGAAGAAAAATAATAGTCAAGACAGTCATAAAAAAAAATGAGGTATTAATTATAGCTTCGATAAGAAACTATTTTCGAAAACTCAACAACGCCTGAACCGATTATGTTTGCTATAGTTTTCATTGAAAGCCTTTATTATTTACTTTTCTGATTATTTCATTCGTTGATCTAGAAGGCTTTTATCATTTCATGAATTTTTCCTTTCAGAGTGATAATTCCCGGAAATATTGACTTAGTCATAAATTGTTGTTTTGAAGACCCCTATTCGTTTTGAAAGACCTACTTATCCAACGACACTATAAAGTTAGAGCGAAAGAAAATACATCCTCAGTTTGGATATAGAGGATCCGATAATTTTTGGTGCGTATATACTTAGGTCATTATTCAGAACAATTAAAAAACATTGTAACCTCAAAAAAAAACATTGTTACCTGACGCTTTTCGCGTCGAGAATAAATCACTGAGGATAATAAAAAGAAAATGCCAAAGAATTAAGGGCTCCATCAATTTTAAGGGCGGTTATAATAAGTATCAAAAGCGGCACCAGAAAGCTTGTAAACTTAATTAAAGGGAGAATTAAAGGTTTATGTAACCGATTATCATGTTTTATCTTATCTAACTTGTAGGCCGAGGCTAGCCAGATATGTTAGAGATTTTAATTAACATTCATAATAGCAATTATTTGACGACCGGTCTGGTCTAATCGTGTGTCACTCTGCCTATGAAGCCGATGGTCCTGGGTTCGAATCCTGGTGAGGGTATTTATTTGTGTGATGAGTACAGATATTTGTTCCTGACTCCAGATAAATACTTAATATTACATTACAAGTGCGAAAAATAGGAAATTCGAAACGAGTGGCGATAAATTAAAACACGACCGAAGGGAGTGTTTTAAATCGACACGAGTTGCGCATTACCTATTCGTACATGTATCGTACAACTTTTGACAGTACATATGGCCCTTTAAATGTTCGACACAGTAACGTAATATGATAATTTTCGCACTAGTGCGGTAAAGTAGCACCATATGTATTGTAAATACGTATAAAACACCCATTTTCTATGTATTTAAGTTAAAATCGTTCCATGCTGAAAAGCATAGGTATTATTCAGTAACCGATTTTCTCACTGATAGTTTTTAGGGTTCCGTAGTCAACTAGGAACCCTTATAGTTTCGCCATGTCTGTCTGTCTGTCTGTCTGTCCGAGGCTTTGCTCCGTGGTCGTTAGTGCTAGAAAGCTGAAATTTGGCATGGATATATAAATCAATAAAGCCGACAAAGTCGTACAATAAAATCTAAACATTTAATTTTTTTTAGGGTACCTCCCCTACACGTAAAGTGGGGGTGAAATTTTTTTTTCGCTTCAACCCTAGAGTGTAGGGTATCGTTGGAAAGGTCTTTCAAAACTAATAGGGGTTTTCAACAAACATTTTTGATAAAGTGAAAATATTCGGAGATAATCGCTCCGAAAGAAAAAATCTGACTTCAATTTCATAGAAGAAGGAGGTTTAGTATTCGGTTGTGGCTATTTTTTTTTGTTTATGTACGTTCACCGATTATTCCGACACCCGTCGTCGGATTTAAGTATTTTTTTTTTGTTTGAAAGGAGTTTCATCTCCAAATTGGTCCCATTTTAATTTGGTTCTGATCTAATGATGGGATCCATGAGGAATTGAGGGAACTCCTTATTTTTTAAAGGCACATGTATGTTGATTTGGGTGTTTTCTTAAGCAATTCGAGCATTTTCTCTTAAAAACGATCAATTTGATGAAATGGATCTGATGATGATGATATTTTGATGATAATGATGATGATTATTTTATTGTAGTATGTTCACCGATTACTCCGACACCCGTCGTCCGATTTGAGTAATTCTTTTTTTGTTTGAAAGGACCTCATCCACCCTCCCTCCAACGTGGCCCCATAATATTTTTGGTTCTGATCTGATGATGGAAGCCATGAGGAATTGAGGGAACTCCTCAATTTTTAAAGGCACATGTATGGTGATTTGACAGTATCCTTAAGCAACTCAAGCATTTCTTCTCGAAAACTACCAATTGATGTAGTGCAACTGTAGCCTTACCACGAGTTTGAGTCTACATCTTAGCTGACGTGTTCGTAACTTCCTTTCTATACATCTCGCTCGCACTAATAGGATGCAAGTACGAGCGAGATGGAATAAAGTGACATACAAACATTATAAAGACCACGGGCGATATGTGGAACTTACCTCTTAAAATTGGGTGTGTTATGATTTTTGATGTAGGTGGTGTTGGAATTAAGAGGTGAGGGGTAGTTGTGAGAGGTGTGTGAGGTAGACGGGGATCTGAGGTTGCGGGTTGAGGGGTTGGGGCTTGACGAGTCACGGTTTGAGAGGTTAGGGGGTTGAGGGGGCGGTGAGTTGATAGGTCGGGGACTGAGGGGTTGGGAGTTGAGAAATCGGGGGGTAGGAGATGAGTGGTCGGGGGGTTGGATGTTGAGGAATTGGGGCTTAGGATTAGGAATTAATTGGTCTGGGGTTGAGAAAGTACGTTCATTGTTGTTGAATTCAATCCAAGGTATTGTCCATACTTTCATATAGCATCTTTATCGCACCAAAATCATGGTATGCTTCTAAAGTTCGCTTGGCACCGACTTCAAACAAATCAGTTGGTAACGCATATACTTAAAAAAGGATGATATTTTATTTTATCCTTTTTGAAGTCGGTTTACTTTTTTTTGTAAAAAGTTTTTATTACCAAGGTGCAATAAACGATTATGATTATGATATTTAGTCATGTTTTTTTATTTAATATACCTACATGTATTTTACTTTTCTCGAAATGAAAAGTAGAGTACTTTTAGTACCATTACCTTGAGTGAAATGCACCATTTCAGTCTCGGACTATTGGCGCTCTCACTACGTTCGACTGCTAAACTACCTCGACAGAAATGGGTGTCTTTCATCCCTTGGTTAAAATAATCTACTATTAGTGATATTTATGTATATATACATAATGTAGATTCATAATATATTTCTTATTTTCCGTCGTGGCGTCGAAACTACGAAGCCAATTTTGACGAATGGGGTGCCAATCGTTATTGCGTGATTGACGTAAGCTACTTAACTTACAGGCCAATTCGAATGCACACTGACATCCAAATGATATCTGAATGATCGTTTAGTTATCAAATATCAAATATCAAACATTTATTCAGCAAATAGGCCACAGGGGCACTTTTACATGTCCATTTTTACAAACAATAAATTAAAAAAAAAAAACAATTACAAATATCGAATCTATGAAATAATAAATACTTTATTAGAGATGTATACTGTCTCTAAATGTCAAATTACACAAAAAAAACTATGATAAAAAAATAAAACCATAAAATACTAAAATTCTTTAGAGATGTATAAGTCTCTAAGTGTCAGAGATAAAATATAAAAATATATATATATCGTGCGTTTAGCTCGCGCCAATACAAATAGAGACAAGTACGAGCGAAATGCAATATATCTGAATGAAATCATTTACATATATGTCATTCAGATATCAGTGTACGTTCAAATTGGCCTGTAACATACATTTATTTATTAAAGGAGTAGGTACTGCATGTAAAACTTATCATCTTACTTATTCTCTTTTATTTCTAATTGCTTGTCTACTCGCAAAGTGATCCCTATTTTAACAACATTGCCTAATTTACCATTCAAAATTCTAAATTAATCTACCATTGTATTATTATGAGGGTTTGGTTGCAAAGATCTTTAGCCCCGTTCCAAATTTTACGCCGAGAATGGCCTTCGTATAGATGGACTTAATAGGATATTTTGCGATGACAAACGTGGTAATGAGGTTATTTGTCAAGTCTGCGAGATGACGGGTAAAAAGTACAGCCGTCATTCCATATAATTTTGTTGAGAGGGGCGGTAAGTCAGTAATGGGTAGAACGTGAACTGACGCCGAAAAACGGGATTAATGCCGCTCACAGCTCATCACGTTAAAATAGGTCGGGATCGTGCCTAAATCATATTCAATATTGTTTGGGAATCTTTTTTTAAATCGATAATTAAAAGTACATCAGTTAGGTTGTCTCTTACAATAAAGCATTTTTTTAAACAGCATTAAGTACAGTCAAATCCATTTATTATGTCTGCTTATATTGACCAACCGGTTATTACGAAGTAATTATAGGGCGAAGATTGGTTTCATATAAAATTCTTTGTAACAATGTTGTGTAAGATGACCTCGCTTATAGTGACATTTCGCTTACTATGACCTAATAGTCATATTTTCATGAAGTTATGATCGGTTATACTGAAATATCCCTTGGTTTTCTTGGCCGTATCCCACATCCCACATATTGTCTAAGACTTAGGAGCGTGTGTGGCACATGGGTAGTTTTAATTTTGATACTTAGTGAAAGTTAATAAAAATACAAAGCTAATACAACTCATCTATCGCAAATGAATTTGGGAAACGTAACTAAAATAGGGCAACTATGCTTTATATGTCTTCTGCTTATTACTCGTATATCATTATAAGCGGATTCCACCTGCACAAGACGTATTGAATGTGAAAACCTGACACCTGTGGTGCTAATGAGATATATATATATATATATATATATATATATAGTCCTCCTCATCGTTTTCGATGACGGCGACCCCAAATAAACACATTATGGACGTTGTCTAGCGTGAGCCCTAATGTGGCTGGCCAGGCCGAACTTGGTCTTAAATACTCTATTGCACGCGTGACAATAAAGTTGGCCAGCTGCGTTGAACGTGTACACGTAGGAGGGCTTAGGTCTCTCTTTCCGTAACTGGCGTTTTATTTCTAGGCTAGTGAGGCGGTTATCTTCGAATGTTTTGACACCGTTATGGATGGTAGAACGCCAAGAAGACCTCCTTCCTGCAAGCTCCTCCCAACGCTCAGGGTCGATGGCGCAAGCGCTCAGATGCCGTTTGAGCACGTCCTTGTAGCGCAGGTGTTGACCACCGTGCTTCCGCTTACCCACCGCCAACTCAGAGTAGAGCACAGCTTTAGGCAAGCGGTGGTCATCCATTCGAAGGACGTGCCCGCACCATCTGAGCTGCCGCTGCATTAGTAAGGCCTCCATGCCATACATTCCGGAACGACGCAGGACCTCAGAGTTGGGAACATGGTCCTGCCACTTGATCCTGAGTATAGACCGCAGACACCTCAGGTGGTAAGTGCCCAGTTTCTTTATGTCTGTTTTGTAGAGGCACCATGTCTCTGCTCCATATAAAAGGACAGGGATGATTAGCGCCCTGTAGACGCAAATTTTTGTCTCGAGCTTGAGATCATGGGACCTCCAGACGCGATCTGTGAGTCGTCCGAAATTAGCAGCGGCGTTGGCGATACGTGAAGGTATCTCCGAGGCCAGGGTGTTATCACGCCGGATAGTGCTCCCAAGATATTTAAAGTGTGAGACCTCATCCAGAGGTCTCCCATCTAGATTCAGCGCCGCCGGGTCAGCCTCTCCTCCTCTTGGCGGTTGATAGAGTTCCACGCGAGGCTCTCTGGATTGTTCTCTGTAAATTTGGCTACCCGAAGAAGTTCGTCAACCTGATTCGCCAATTTCACATTGGTATGAAAGCCCAGGTTCGGCACGAAAACGAACTCTCCGAGGAGATCCAAATTACAAGTGGTGTAAAGCAGGGATGTGTTCTAGCACCCACACTCTTCGCAATATATTTTTCCGTGGTCATGAGAGATGCACTGCAGTATTGTGGTAACCGTATTCAGCTATATGTCAGAACTGAGAAGGGTGTGTTTGACATTTCGAGGTTTAGAGCGAAGTCCAAAGTTCAAAGGATCTCCATTTTGGAGATTCTTTACGCTGATGACATATGCCTCATGTCCGACAGCATGGCGCATCTCCAAGGCTACGTTGACGCACTACATAACTCATGTCAACAATTTGGTGTCGTTATTAGTGCTTCCAAGACTCAAATTCTCAAGCTAATGAGATACAGGGCAAGCTAAACAACTTAAAGAACTTAAACCATAGCTCCTTCCTCAGTCAGACAAACAAACCGACCAATTGGCTACTTGACTGTTTTTAGGGTTCCGTAGCCAAATGGCAAAAAACGGAACCCTTATAGATTCGTCATGTCCGTTTGTCTGTCCGATTCTGTCACAGCCACTTTTTTCCGAAACTATAAGAGCTATACTGTTCAAACTTAGTAAGTGGATGTATTCTATGAACCGCATTAAGATTTTCACACAAAAATAGAAAAAAAAACAATAAATTTTGGGGGTTCCCCATACTTAGAACTGAAACTCAAAAAATCTTTTTTCATCAAACCCATACGTGTGGGGTGTCTATGGATAGGTCTTCAAAAATGATATTGAGGTTTCTAATATCATTTTTTTCTAAACTGAATAGTTTGCGCGAGAGACACTTCCAAAGTGGTGAAATGTGTGTCCAAAGTGGTAAAATGTTGAACAAGATCTAGCAAGTTTTTTTTAATACGTCTCAAATGGCACGGAACCCTTCATGCGCGAGTCCGACTCGCACTTGGCCGCTTTTTGTAAATAATGTCAAACGATCTTGATTTTCCTGAGGATCAAATGTCTATATGGGACTCATGGCATATAAGCAACAAAAAGATCAGAAATGAGAGTTAAAGTCTGACGCTCGCACTCGACGATTGAAATGCCTCTAACAAAATGATAAGCTGGTGCACGTCACATCATATAAGTCTGTCCTAAATGTATGGAAGATCAAGGAAATTGCCATTTTGACCCTAAAATATTGCGTTTATGTGTATAGTTGTCATACAATTTATTTTTCAATAAAATGTAAGGAATCGAATGGTACCATTTTCTTTTCTATTTTTGAACGACAAAAATTTTTTTTTTGAGACTTCGGAGCCTTGTATTTTTTTATAATCACAATATCATTTTTTAAATTCCACTTTTTTATAATGGATGGCTCATTTTCTATACATTTAACTAAATTTTGTTATAATATTCAACATGTGTCAAATCCATGCACATGACACGTGTCACACACACATGGACATGTGTCATGTGTCCAATTGCAAGTAGACGCACGGGCCTCGCGGCTCGAGGGTTCTTTTAGGCAATAACTTCGCCCTTTTTTAATGCGTGTCTCATTCGCACTTGGCCGGTTTTATATATAAATGAATATTGATTAAATTGTTACAGCGGAAATAGGAAACGAGTCAAACTAATCACACATTTGAGAAGATTTTAAGTGTCTGTGTACTCATAACGGTAGTAACCCTAGATAAAGCCCGCTGACAGACAGAAGGACGGACGGACAACATAAGTTTAGTATAGCGTTGCGATTGTTACCTTTCAGGAACGAAAAGCTAATTTTAATGGCTGACCGTAAATTTACGCCTTAAAATAAAATAAAATCCCTGACAAAAATAAAACCGGCTCAACAAATAGCCCCTCACTCAATGCATATATAATGCGTACACCGTCCCTTCCCTACCGTGTAAATATCTCAAATCGGCAGCATCCTCGCAATAACCCCATTTCCCTTGGCATGTCCGATTAACATTCCGCAAAAAATCACTAAACGCAAGGAATTTCCCAATTTATAAGCCTGTATAGCCACAAATTCCTTAACAGGCGTTTGATACAAATAACCGGATAGAAAACAGAATCTCTGTAATTAAGCAACAGGCTTATATCCCGAACTCTCTGTCCACGAATTGTGTTCATTACTGTGGATTCCTAAAATTGGCCATCGCTAATCTTTCACATTCTTTCCGGGTTGTTGCCCGGGCCCAGAAACTAGTGATGAGGATACACGGCCACCCACGTAGTCACGTGCATGCGTACTTATATAGGTACATACGAGAGAATAGAGAGAGAGTCGAAGTTATGGTTTAATTTTCAAACGACATTCTGATTTTTTTTATACTACGTCGATGGTAAACAAGCATACGGCCCGCCTTATGGTAAGCAGTCTCCGTAGCCTATGTACGCCTGCAACTCCAGAGGAGTTACATGCGCGTTGCCGACCATAACCCCCTCATTATGTTCTGGCAACCTTACTCACCGGCAGGAACACAACACTATGAGTATAGGGTCTAGTGTTATTTGGCTGCGGTTTTTTGTAAGGTGGAGGTACTTCCCCAGTTGGGCTTCTGTGCTGTACCTTACCACACAAAGCGAGATGACATTCACAATGCCCATACCTCTCTTTTGGACGTAGTTTAAGGACGTACCCGGTTCATAATTAACACTAGTCGCTTCTGTGAGCTTTAGACCTCGCGTGAAGCTTAGAGTTCGTGGAATCGTTACCAAGGTGAATTCACAATGGTTTTAAGCGTCATACACGCTTTCCTTTATGCCAATTTCCGCATTTTAAAAAAAGTCCAAAAACTGGATCGATAAAATAAATATTTTATCATTTAATCTGATCACAAAATTTCACTACAATCATTTAAGTATTGCGACCTGTAGAGGAGAACGTACGAAAGTATAATGCCCGAGATATAACGAAGAACTTCGTTAACGCTACTGCCAAAAAAAGTTGTATGCTTAAAATTGCTATAGATACAAAGAAACTATCTATGTTTTGTATGTAAAACTTTTCGTATTATAATTTCTAGCAACGAACACTTGTACCGGACATAGATAATATCACGTACCTAAATATTCATACCAGGTTTCATGTAATTTTAACATTGTCGTTTTAAAATGAGAGCTTAACTTCAATTACCTATGAGAGTGGCCTTTTGGCGGCGAGTTTTATTAAATCGAAGTATTTTAAAACATCAGCGTTTTTGCAGAAATACATAGATTTATTCATCGGCTGGTTATCCTTTGAACATTCGCTTCAGTACAGTAACAGGCCACACCCATGCGGTTAGCTTCCGTCGACTGTCTTCAATTCGCCTTATTGCTTTGATGTTCGTGTAATTAGCAACAGTGTCGATTAGCTCTACAAACTGGCCATTCAGCGACGGAAACACGAGAAAACAAATACTGCCAGCAAATTTAGGAGGATTGTCGGAGGAATCAATTACACTTGATTTATGGGATATGACGCAGTTTCGGGTATAAATGGTAGACGATTTTCCTGAGGCCGTAGTAACAAATCAGACATGAAACGTTTTTCACACATTAACAACTAGAAAAAGTTAGTTGCGAAGAAACATTACTCTTCTATATGTAGAAATCGAAAGATGTAACTGAAGCTAAATTTAATGCTATACCAATTTTATATGGCAATTCGGCTGAAGACACATTTTCTGATTAAAGCCTTCGAACGACATGATATTACAGGGTCTCTTTGTTTCCTATAAAGTTTTAAGTCATAATGTATTGTTTGTCATAATTTGTTTTTTCTTAGAAACGCGTAACTTTTCTGGATTGCCATAAAACAAACCTAACCTATCCATAGGATAACCTGAGGAAATTCCTGAAAAGTTGACGGTTTCAGAGTTATGACTAATGATAATATGACTATCATTACATTATGACTTTTAATAATTATGCCAAAGGGATCCGGATATTACAAATATCCAGTGACGCGTGAGCCGGTAACCCGACGATTGTAGCTACTATAGAACTATTTTAAGATCACCTCTGCCATAGATCTAAATCACTGTACTTTTTACATGCAAATGTTTCAAGCAACAATGTTTGTTTTCACTCGCATTCCTTCGTTTTTAGAATTCGGTCTTCCTAACAAATAATGACAAGTTTAATAAATTATTGTTGTGATTAAGTTTTATTAATACTGTAGTGTTGTGTTCTTGATGATTAAGAAGGTCGCAATAATTTCGATAACTTAAATAATGTATGGAAATACGTGATTTTTAACCGACTTCAAGATTTCAAAAGGAGGTTTTTTTTTTTAATGTTTGTTACTCCATAACTCCGTCATTGCTGAACCGATTTTGAAAATTATTTTTTTGTTTGAATTTATATATATACAGATTGATCCCGTTTTTATCAAAACTTAGTTCTGATGATGGGATCCATGTGAATCGAGGGAACTCTTCAAATGTGAAAGGCATACATATAGTGATTTTTGTATTTTCTTTAACAAAACAAGCATTTACATTTTAAAAAGTGACATTTGATGAAGTGGAAATGATTATGAATGGAACTCTTCAACGACGCATAGTACAAGTTTGGCGATTTGTCCTCTTCGCTGTGTTTGTTAAGCAAATTAGATTTTCAAGACAAATTTTTGTCAAGTTCGTTTGTCGATGAACGATGTCGATGAGCGGTAAGAGGGTTAGGCCACCATAATCATTGATGTAACTTTTTATGCTGATGATAAAACGAATACCGTTTATTTGGCAGGCGTCGGTTTTTCTACTTTCTCACGTTAATTCAGTTCATTTAAGATTCCATTTATTCCCTTGGACCTTGGGCCCCGGCCGGCAGCGTGCATCCAATGACACGGAAAACGGCACGCTCGGCACACGGTCCCTTACATTTCATTAAATTGTCGTCGTTACGCTAGACTAGTTTCTATTTATCTTACACACATAATAGCCACCAATGTTTCCAAGACTATTTTACTCTTTAAAAAAAAATATTAAAATAAAAAGGTATTTATCCTATTGCGGTCCTAAGATTGGTCCCAGGTTTAACAGCATACTAAATAATTTACAATCCGTCTTTCATCTCTATTTTGATTCGAATTCAGATTGAAGGTGATATACATAGTAATAGTGTCGAGCACTGGTATATTAACTTACATTATGACTATTTATTTAGTAAATTCGGGTAGATTAGGGTTGTTTACCCATATCTCCGTTACCATTTTGCTGGGACGTCCGTCATCCGCACAGCTGGTGCAACCCAGCTTAAACGTCGAATAAAGTAAAATGTACGAAATAATATCGCGTAAGACCCGTCTCAATCAAATATACTGTGTACAGAATGCGAGAGTTTGATGTAATATTATGTATATTTATCGCATTACACCAGGCCTTTCACAGAGAAAGGCGTAGTCCCAACACTTTATAGGTGTGACTTGGGGCTATTTCAAGTTTTTTATTCAATCAAGAACCGTTTTCTAAGAAAAACGCTCAATCTTAACTACTTTGTTCAAACTATTGGTGAAATAAAGAGGAATGACTCACTCGACTAACATTTGGGAAGACTATTTTTTATAAACCCACGTTGTTTCGCGATTACGACGTTGAGATTCGTAAGAGTTTAATGTAAACATTTTCTACTTGACTACGTGTTTAATGCTGTTTTAACAGCTTTAACGATTTTACAAGCGAAAGCAAATTGAATGCTTGTATACTTCTTATATTCAAGTCGTTTATTACGTATACCTATTAACAAGAAGAGCCATATAACATTAAACTAATTGTACGGATTCCACCCACGTGTTTTTAGTCACTCGTGCGACATGTTTCGGAGAGCCTAGGTCTCCTTTCTCATGCACTAACAGTGCGAGCAGCGTTCACGACGGCCGTGACTCGCGTACTGCTCCGCGCCGCGTCGCACGCTGAGAGAATTTCTTTAAATTTGAAGACTTATATACTAATAAAATATATGTGACTCATTATTCTTCTAACTAGGTACATAATAAATGCTCGCCACATTCTTGCCGAAATTGCTATTAAAGTTATAAATAAGAGTACAGTCAATATTAATAGCGGATGAAACAGTACCCAACAGTGTCTGCCTCTCTGGAGTACTTTCCAAAATAGAAATAAATGTTGCGTTCCACGCCTAGAAGGTTCTTATGCTGCATGTCCTCAAGGTTCTGTAATGGAAAGCCACAAATATCTACAGTTCACGTTCTAAATTATCTGTTAAAGTGTAATTGATCTACATATATATGATAGTTATACCTCCTATATAGGAGTATAACTCTTTGTTTAGCTGTTAGAGAATGATAAATACTTTTGACGTACAGGGGCCTAGCCAAGCTGAAAAACGTTGATAGAAAATCAAAACTGAATGTATAAAAAAATTAATGTGACTTTTCGTAGCATCTATCATCCCGATACCATTGACAAATATCTACGGACAGGCCTTACGAGCACTATGAATGGTGCCAGATCAGTGGTGTAACTCATGAATTCGAGCCAATCGTGCAGTCTAATCTAACGCAACTAGTAGTTGCGTCCAATCGCGCGCGTGATGCGAACTCATCAACCAATCGCGTTGTGGCGTTAGACTGCACGATTATCTTGAATCCGTGTGCGTGACACCGCTGTACTGGCCCCATTCTTATTAAAGATAAAGATAAAGATTTTTTATTTGCGAGAATACTTAATTCTAGAATACAGTGGTGTTGTTTTGTAGTGATAGCGTATGTAGTATTCAGTCGCACAAAACGACAACGCAAATTTTACAAAAATATTTTCTACGAATTATTACAATAAATTAAAATAAAATTTAAGTCCAGATAATAAAATTCATAATAAATAATTAATTAATAAATAATAAAATTAATTAAAATTACATGCAATTTCCGACCTGTAAATTGTTACTATATTCTAAATATTCCTTTACGCTATAAAAACGGTGCTCTAACAGAAAACTGGCTTATTGCCCGTAAGGCCCGTCCTAAGATACATGTCAATGCCCGATACATTTTATTTTTCGTTTGGTGTTTGCCGATTACGGTTGCCATCATGGCTAGGCCCCCAGGTATGTGTTACAAATTACTGTAAGTAAGTGAATACCATCGGCAACCTTTATGAAAACACAAGGTCCACCGACGGCTAGTTAAAGGTATCTCTTAAGTAAGTAAGTAAGTAAATATTCTTTATTGCACCAACAATTATACATTTTACATACATGTAAAACTACAAATGAATTTTAAAGGAAAATAGAACCAGGTAACAACAGGCGGTCTTATCGCTAAAAAGCGATCTCTTCCAGACAACCTTTAGGTAGCAGGAAATTCTTAGTACTTGTGCTCCAAATAAAAATCCTAAAGTATTTGTAACTCGAGAAATCCGATTTGTTTTTGTTAAAATTGTTCGGTACGGCTCACATCTGCGGTTGAAGGTTGGAAAAATTATATTCGAATTTACAATATGTACCTTAGGCGGCGGCCACACATATGATGCACGGTATATCTGAAAAATCAATGTTTCAGGAAATGTTTTTTTCACCACACCAGCTGGTAATGGACCTCGTGATTGTTCATAAACTGATGAGGAAGTTGCATTTTATCCACATGTGTGGCAAAGTAATCAAATGCAAATTTTGAGTTTTTATGATTCCTGGTAGAATTGTCTTTTAAATGATGATTTTCAATGATAAATATTTAATAATATAGATTTTTAATAGATTTTGCTTGAGTTAATATTTTCCTTGTATTTGTTGTGGTGAATTTTTTTGGGTTTCATTCGGTTGCAAAAATTGTTTAACACTCGTGCCTTGAAACCCTCGCAACGCTCAAGATTCCACTTTTAGTTCCACTAGCGACGCTCGTGGTTCAATTTAGAAATCTTTCGCTCGCTCGGGTATCTATATTAGCGGGAGAAGTTACACAACAACTTTGCCCCCTTGTAAAAAAATACATATTTGTATGGTTGTACATTGATATGTACTATTCGTACAGTCCAAACGAAGTCAAATTAAAATTAACTAATATTATTTTATAATTGTCGACGATTTAACTTAAAATCTAGGCAAATAACAACGTCATTCATTGAATAACTAAAAATAAAATACTTATGTGTACTAAAAATAAAATATTCTAAAAGTGGTTTATAAATAGAAAGAAGAAATGCCTGTAAAGAAATGTTACTTTTGTTTGGAAATTATTCTAATGTAGGTAGATCTGCCTATTTATTCGTCCCCCTATTTTTGGCGCTTTGCCGAATCTTTTTGACAGACCATCTACGTAACGCAGCATCTTACGTAAGCGAACTACTCGCGAAATCGGCTCACAAAATTTCGCGAAAATCGGTTAAGTAAATGCGACCTCCAGAGCAGAACATCTCGCCAATCCGAAGCGGAGATCTTCGCTAACGTTCTGCCAATAAGCGAAACTAGGGGCACTGTGAGCTGTAGACCTCGAAATAAGTAAAAAAAAAGGTTTTATTAGAAAATAATTACTTTATCGAATCATTATTACAGCGAACTTACAATAGTCGGAAGTACCTTGGCGCTTAAGTTATTTCTGTCAATTTGAATATATATATATATATATTGCCTAAGGATTACAAAATAATTAAATGTTAGTCTACGACTTAAATAAAATCATCAGTATCCCTAGTGTAAATTTGATCGACATCATAACGTGACGAACGCGTTTGCGTTAAGTCTCATTTTGTATAGGATTTTGTGTTTCCAAAACGTCCCGCTTGGCGCGCTCTTTCTAAATCCAATACAAAATGAGACTAAACGCAAACGCGTACGTCACGTTTCGAAATCGAATTTATTTACACTAGGGGTAATGGTATTTCTACATGCGCTACGCAGAGAGCCGCGTCGTATTCGCGTCTAAAAATCAAACGGAAAGCCGCTTCGCCATTGCTACCTGTGGAAACTTGTAATTGGCTTACTGTTTCGCAACCTATTTTGTTACTCTAGCTGTAAGTTTTCCTAACAAATAAAGTACAATAAATAAGAAGAATCGCATCGCCCCGCTTCGCATTCGCAACGAGTTCGCCCTCGTAGGACAATTTTATAGGTATCAAAAGATTGATTCACCCTCGCCACATCGCTTCGCGTTCGCGAGTTATTCACTTACGTAAGACTGCGTAACTTATAAAACGTGGGAAAATCCGCCTATCAGTCGGCCACGCAGACAATATGGCATACCTACCTTTTATTCGTGTTTGAATATAGCTCAGCCTATTACCATCGGGCCATTGCGGTTTTTTGGCAATTTCCCAACATTTTCATTGAAAAAATAGAACAACACATTCATTGCCAGAAACACGCTAGGTGTGTCCATCTTATACTGGAAATGGGGCTCTTGGCACTGAGTGTTAAACGACCATGCTGATAAAAGTTAGATTATGTACGAATTAATTATAGTTTTTTGGTTATAGTTTTGCAATACCCTAATAACAGGGTCGCATGTTGCACCTTAATTTTGTAAATTTAATCTGTATTTGTTTGTACTTTGTACCAACATGTACGCAATAAATATATGATTATGATTAGCATATACGAATATTCTATCTGTACTTCTTTAACTGCAAAAGAAACTGTAATATGTTAAATATGAGACGAGAGATGAGGCTTCATTCGATCATGGCCATGGTTAGTACTGGTATCCAAAATACCGTCTGCTCTCTGTCTGGCCTGAAAAAGTAACCTTTACTAACTAACTAACCTTTACTTTACCTCAAAAGGTAACCTTTACTAATCACATGTTAGCAATACTATACAGTTTGTAACTACGACAATGCCGGTTGACAGCTGCAGTCGACAAAAACACGACTCTAAGGGTTATATTCCATATCTAAGGACATTACCGTTGCGCCATCAACATTCCCGCGATAACGCAGTAGGCTGGCGCGGGAATGGGGTAGTTAATTCAAGAAATAAACACTGGTAGGTTTATTTTTAATCATTCATCTAAAGTAACAAACGCATTTATTTTCAAATATGTATGTGAAATCTGACCAATTTCAAATCAAGAATATATGATATTTATATCGGTTTAAAGATTCTTTATTCTCATATATTGGAACTAGTAACATTCATTTTCAGTTCTCATGAAAGTGGATCGTTGTTGTTCTATGAAGTGTGCAGAAAATTATGCGTTTGTGCACTAGAGCATATTACATTCCTAGCACGTTTTTTATTTATTTTTTATGATTTGGTAATATATGGATATGTTGGCCAATTTCCATTCTGGTATGTAACATTCCATTTCACAAATAACGATACTTTTACCTAATTTTTTAATTGAAAGTACCCTTAAGTAGTCTACTCCTACTATGTCGGTGTATACTTAGTCATGTTTTTTTAAATACACATGTATTTTACTTTCCTCGTGTTCGAAATGAAAACTAGAGTGTTTTATACGAGTGAAAGGCACCTTTACAGCCTCGGACTATTGGCGTTCTCACTGCGCTCGAGCGCCAAACTACCTCGACAAATATAAGTCCATTGCATTCCTTGGTTAAGAATCTACATACTATTCCTTACTAGATCGAGTAAATGTAACCAAAACTAAAAATGATTAGAAAAATGATACCTGTAATGGTGACCTGGTAATCTACAGGTATTGGCACTAATCGACCTGTATGACGGGCCCTTACGCAAAAGCTAAAAATCCAATATGGAGTGGGTTCCGTCAAATTGAATGTCACTCCTCCGGATTCGTTGGAGCTGAAATTTTATTCAAGCAGAAGAGCTTTGGCTTTCACGTCTTTATAAGTAGTACATGGTGCTTATACACAATTGAAACGATTTGTAAATTATTTGTAGCGAAACCAAATTACCCCCTCCTGCATAAATGTATTATCGGAGCATTTTAACGCTTGAAGGAAAAATTTGAAAAAGCGAAGTGCTTTTAAAGGTTCCTGAAAAAGAAATAGGTATCTAATAGGTAAAAGGAACTCTGACAATTCCTTTTGTAACGTAGGAAGCGCTCTTTCTGTAGGAAGTTGAATAAAGTAATTGTATTTATCATAGTGAATTAGAAGCTAAAGGTAGTATTGTGGCTACATTGGGAGTATAAATATACCATGACATAAATAAAACCACCGATGGGTCTTAGCATGTATTTAACAAGCTTTTATTTAAGAGTGAAGAATAGATTTGCGATCCTAAGGAAATAACGGTACTCTTTCTATGAAATTCCATTTTGGAAGAAAATGGTTACCACTTATCTTAACAAATCACTGTGATTTTGATGTCGATCGCTTCAGCATAATATATTCTAGGCTTATAGGTTTCGTTTCTTTGAAAAAAAAATGTTTTGCATAAAAAAAAAGGAAAACCTATAAACCTAGTTTTTGCTTGTGTCAATAATACTCGTATACTAAAAAACATGGAGAATGGGAAATATCTAGAAGTGGAAAAACGTTTTGTCTTTTTGTCATGTTTGATCATGTGGTATACTTCCCTCTTGCAATGTAAGTATGTATCTAACTATGTTTGTATGGGTCAAATCTTGTGAGTTAAATTTGACCCACTTTCCGACTTCCAATGAAGCTGAAAATTTGTAAACATAGGTAATTCCGGTGACAATGCAATATTATAAATAAAGTTAGTATAATTTAAATAACAAACAGCTAATCATTTAATTTAATGACTAAAAATTATACTTTTAATATCCAAAAACAAAGAAATAAACATACATAATAAAACTTACTAACAACTTAAACTAAGGATAAAAAATTTGGCCCAAATCGCCGTCAATGGGCAACGTGCCTAGAAGGCTGGCCGTATTTCCCCGCTGTATGGCGATACTTATACGCTGTGCGAAATAGTGGCCAGCCCTCTGGTCGCCCGAGGCCTCTATTAAGCGCGCCGACAAATCTTTAAAAAGCCGACGCGCACTTGGCCCCCATGGCCCCAAGGTTTCAACGCCAAACGCCGCAAACATGTAGCTGCTTCCTAGTGCTGAATATTTGCGGCGCTTGAGGCTTTCGGCCGAGGATGCCGCAGCGCCAGCGGTAACTTTGGTGCTATAAATAAATAAATATCATTTAATTTCAGGCTACATACATACCTTACAGACTAACATACATACAATAAGAAAAAACTTAAAATCTAAGAATCATTTTGACGACGCAGTTTTCGGTTATGATACCATCGAACTGATCTGATGATGGAGACAGCAGGTGGCCATAGAAACTCTGTGAAAAAACAACGCAACCTTATTGAGTTTTGGGTTTTTTAAATTCTCGTGATGAGTGTGTTAGTCACCTATGGAAAGAATAGTACAGTCAGCGATAAAACTAGAACCAAAAATTTAATTTTTGACAAAAACTTATTATACTATGTATAATAGTCTCAGAATTGTATTATTATACAAATAATGAGTTTTTTGTCCAATATTCCAATTTTGATACAAGCTTTCAGCACTAACTATATTATTCTTTCAGCAATTGTAGAATCCCAAACACAATTAGGTTACGTTGTTTTATCGCAGAGTGCCCATACCACCTCTTGTCTCCATTATCAGATCAGCTCAATGGTACCATAGTATTATATTATCACCTGACTTTCATTTGTATGCAAATTTTCAGTTTCATCTGAAACCGGAAAGTGGGTCAAACTTGACTTGTAAGGTTCTACCCGTGCAATTTATGTTATTGCAAGTTAAAATAAAAGCTTGTATATATTGTTTCGATGAATTGTGATATTTTTGTATAAGATCACTTGGTGATTATCTACATATTATTATTGAGTTTCCTCTGATGATCGTGTAGTGAATACATGTTCAAGTGAATGTAATTTTCTATGGGGTATAAATGAATATATCGATATTTTTCTCGTATTGCGCTAACGCGAATCGTCACCGTTTTAGCTTGGGTAAATATTCGGCTGGTCTCCTATACAGGTTGCGTTTCTTAACCGAGTGTAAATACATACTAATACGTACTGAATTCAATTCACAAACATTAAGAAAATAAACATTCTGATTCTGATTGTCGTGATTTTTGTGAGCAGGATTTGTTAAATATTTTATCGATTCCGTTTTTGGAAAATTTTCAAAATGTCGAAGCCATGGGGATTGGAAAGTTAAACAGACAAAGTAAATAAATACTCGTATATTTGGACCTACAATCCATATACCTCATTCAGAATGTACACTAATACTTAAATACTTAATACTATGCATAGTTAATGTAATGACCACCGAACTGATCGATCTGTGTCCAATGAAAATAATAGGAATGCATTTAATTCGATAGAAATGATTCATCTGCCTACCTGTCTACACAAAGAAACTAATTTTGAACGGGTTCTAAAAGGGTTCGAGCCAATAACCGAATATTGAATGTTTGAACCCAGTATTTAATATCGCGAATCAAGTATTCGAAAGTGGTCCCAGCAAAAGTAATTTAAATTACCCCACCAATTTTATTTGACTAGGAGCTCGAATTTGTTGTTTTGGAACGTTTATAGAAATGTTATGATCTATCTGCTGTAAACAGTGACATTTCAGAACCGTATCAGAAACTAAAATCTAGATCTGGCTCCAGGTTTTCATTGATTCTGTACGCAATATAAAAATGTAGAAAGTTTATGTGTTTACCTAATGGATTTCTATGTTTAACCTATAGGTCAATTAGTGACTCCTATGTTTTCTTCAATGAATATAGAGTTATAGAATACTATAGAATTTTAACAGAATTATGAGGTATATCTAAATGAAGCATAAACGTGGCAAGGCTTAATTATTGGTGGTGGTTCGTTGTATTTCTAATCCAACACAAACATGAACTCAAATAGAATATATAATTACTTGGTATGTATGTAGTAGTCATAAGTCTTAACCTGATAGGTCCCGGTGGCGTTGTCCGCTACTCAATAAAGGGATTTATGAGGACACCTAGAATTAGCCTAGCAACAGATGATCTCGTTCTCTAACTTGTTAAGTTGTTAGGGTATCTGTACCGCTAGTGTAAATAAATTCGATTTCGAAACGTGACGTACGCGTTTGCGTTTAGTCTCATTTTGTATTGGATTTAGAAAGAGCGCGCCAAGCGGGACGTTTTGGAAACTCAAAATCCTATACAAAATGAGACTTAACGCAAACGCGTTCGTCACGTTATGATGTCGATCAAATTTACACTAGGGGTACAGGTTAGTTACTTATTATACTTCCGAAATATTTTACGAGAATAAAACACAAAAAAAAACATAAACCTTGCACTGACCATGGTTTTAAGCAAATAAAATTTTCTGATTTCAAAGTATGTGAGAATAGTAGTTTATGTGACTGCTAGAGTCCGGCTAACGAAATATTACACAGATTTTTGGCGTGAAATAAAAAACACTTGGGCTGGTCACACTTTGCGTAGTAGGAACTATAGTTTTGATACTAGAACATATTTTTGATTTTCTGTGCACACGTAAGGTACCTAAGGAAATCAGTTAAATATACGTTGACGTGCACTTAAAGTCAGCTCACATAATTTCTACCACTATGTAAAATACAAAGACATATATAGACATGTTTCGCCAAGATATTTTTATATATTTCAACTTCGCACATTGTCGTACTTATTTACGAGCTTAAATAATAGTTTGCGGGCCCCACTCGGTATATTCATTATTAATATTATTTAAAATTAACCCTTTAAAAACCGCGAACAATGTGAATGAATAGCATAAATTGACAACGGCCTTCATGTTCTTTTTTAAATCATAGACTATTGGTGATAAAACAAGGAAAAATCTGTCAACAATATTTGGCTAGCCAGACTCTACATATATAATGAAAGACATTAAAATTAATTTCGAATAAAATGTCATCATAACTGATTTAAGAAATGAGGTCAAATTATATTCCTTAGTATTTCAGAGATGTTCGAATATGTATGTATAGTAGTTTATATGACTGCTACATAAAATAACAAAACGCATTAAAATATGAGCGTAGGATTAAGAAACGAACGAAATGAGAGATTAAGGACCACACGAGTGTTTTAATGCCTAATTATGTTTCTACACACATATTATAAACTTTTCCTACTCCTCTACTGTTATCTGTCATTTATGCATTCATTAACACGAATATAAGAACATACATAAAAGATTTCAAGAAAAGTCTATATTGTCTATTCCTCATAAAAGCTCTTGTGCTTTTATACGCTATAACGTTACTGCGATTAATGGCTACCAACCTAACAAAACCAAAACGAATACGGTTTTAAACTAAGTCCATTGATGCCAACTTACAAAATATTCATTTGGTTGCATAGTAAAAATAATTACTTCATAAGTCAGAAACACGCATGTGACACCCGTAATATAGCAACACCCATAGACTACGAAGACCGCTTAGCGTTGCTTGTTAGTCTCCGTAGGCTACGGTGGCCAAAACTGAGAAAAAACTGTCCCAAAAATTAATTTAGCAAGTAGCAAGTACCAGGGCCTCATAAGTTACGAGGAGGTGTCGCCGACCGGCCGGCCGCGGCCCGGGCCGGGCCGGGCGCGTAACAAGGTATGCTCGCGCGTCTTGGCTATATACTTTTGCTGTAATTTGTTTACCTAAATTAAGATTTATTTTTGTTGACTCGTAGGAAAAATATTGTATGCAACGTTGTATAAGTAGGTCAAAAAATTCTCGTGGCGTATTCCTTTACAATGTTCGCCTACGCCTTCGGCTCCGGCTCACATTGTAACTCACGCCACTCGCCTTTTTTGACCCTTCTTATACAACTGATGCATAAAATACTATTATATTACACCCTACCCTTATATTACAGTCAACATTAGGCCATCGTTGCTCTCTGGCGGAACTCGCAGATATGAACATCAAACATCAAACATTTATTCAGCAAATAGGCCACAGGGGCACTTTTACATGTCCATTTTTACAAACAATAAAATTACAAAAAACAATTACAAATATGGAATCGATGAAATAATAAATACATTATTAGAGATGTAACTATCTCTAAATGTAAAATTACACAAAAAAAATGGTTTGACACCAAGTAACATTGTATGCAATTGACATTTTATTTCGTATAAAACGTCATCTCGACTGATATTAGAATAGAGGTCAGATGAAATTGCTTTTGTTTCAGAGATATTCGAAATTTGGATGTCATTACCAAATCGATTTTGATATAATAATGAAGCAATTTCAACATTTTTACTGATAACAAAATTGTTGTAACAAAACCCATTTATCGTAATGTAAGCCATTATTTACGGATTTTGAATGCATCATAGAGAGTTTATGATATGCGTGAATATAAATATTATTATTAAATCGATTTCGAAGTTATTATTACGCAATAATAACATTTACACAGATAAGAAAGTTATAACAAAATAATTTATCTTTATGCTGGCCATAATTTGCGGTGTTTAAAAGCGTCATAGAGGTTTTATGATATGTGTGTAGGTTGATGGAATTAATAACACAGATCTTGATCGAGTTAATCAACAACAACAACAACACAACAACAGAGTCATCGTTAGTAAACTCTCGATAAGCGAAGAGTTTCCTTAGGCTCGTGGTCGTCAAGGACCGATCTTCAGCGGAGGACACTTCAGAAGTACCCGGCGCCTTAAATCGAAACGTCCCTCTTAGTTCGGATATTTATTTTTCATTACACTTGCTCGATAAAGATCTTATTTCATGCAGGTGTACCGAAGGACAAAGGCCTATTATATTCCCGCGGGAGTTATGGATCGCTAGGGAGTTATGGCTTTTTTTTTTTTATTCATACGAATTAAGTAGGCATAAATGAGTTTTACTTTTAATACATAAAAAAATTCAATTTTGTACTTTTGTTCATGTCAAATATTTAATTTGATTAATTTAATAGCCGTTTGAAATATTTTTAGACAATTTTAGATTGTGGCTGAACGTCGGATAGGTCTGTGCTTTCGATGCCCAACCTGTCAAAAAATCACAATATGGCGGACAAATGTTTGAAATGTCACCGTATTTAAGAATTATATTCACTGTACACATTAACATTCCGACAACTAAATGTACATTTTACACAAATTAAGTAAGCCCCACAGTAAGCTCAAGAAGGCTTGTGTTGTGGGCACTCAGACAACGATATATACTATATAAACACCCGTGACTCACAAGGAAAGGTACCCAACTGTCCGGTTCCGATTTGATTTATATTTATATATGTTATAGAGTAGTCTAAAATAACGGACACGTATTTTTTTTTAGCTGCCCAAACTCAACCTATTGGGAGAAATTGTCCTCCAAAGTACTAAAAAGTTACTAAATCTTCTAACTCCTATAGAAAGTGATGCTCGAGTAACTTGCTAGTTAATGGCTTGTTTGAGTATATGTTTGAGAACAGGAAAAAATAATGTACACGTGTTTTGTTATATCTGCTTAAACTCAAGTTTTCCTCAAAAACACCCGTCTTTATGTGTAACTTTAGCGATAAGATATTATAAAACTTTGAATGTCGATTTTTTTAGGAAAAAATGAGTTTTAGCCCATATAGCAAAACACGTGCTCATTCTTTTTTTCTGCTTTCAAACATATACTCAAACCAGCCACTAACTAGCAAGTTGCTTGAGCATCACTTTCTATAGGAGTTAGAAGATTTAGTAACTTTTTAGTACTTTGGAGGACAATTTCTCCCAATAGGTTGAGTTTGGGCAGCTAAAAAAAAATACGTGTCCGTTATTTTAGACTACTCTATAACATATATAAATATAAATCAAATCGGAACCGGACAGTTGGGTACCTTTCCTTGTCAGACACAAATATTCGTGCTCATCATACATCATAGGCAGGCTCACTACCTACTAGGCCAGACCGGACAAGATATTGATTTACCTATTTCAAAAATGTCCTTGCTGGTGGCGATTATTTTTATTAGAGGTTTGACGCCTCGTCGACTGTAATGGTTGAATTAAGATTTCGTATACCAAATTAATATTAAGAGTATTTGAGTTGGGAAACTCAACTACTCTTAATATTAATTCATTTCAAAACGGTTTAGTCAACTATAATGAAATAGACGAATCACAGCTCGCCGCGGTCAATAGGACGAAAAATAAACGATACAAATAATTTGAGCTATCGTTTTGTTTCGAGTTGTAATTAATTATTAATTTTAGGTTGTAGGTATAGTAGAAACAATTGTTTCATAAGTCATAAACGCACATGTGACACCATTAATATAGCAACATCCATTGACTACGAAAACCGCTTACCATTGCTTGTTAGTCTCCACAGGCTACAGTGGCTAAAATCTAGAAAAAACTGTCTAAAAATCTCGTACCTCACTTTGGCAACTCAGCAAGCTTCGTTGCCAAAACACGGTACTCGACTGAAAAGCTCTCTATTATATCACGGTTGTATAAAATACTATTGTGCATACCTTGCCTGTGTTATTGTGAACCTAACCTAAAATTTTACGCGAATTAAATCAATGACTATAAAAATTATAACATAACTCATTTATGACAAAAACCATGCTCAGGAACAATTATGATTAAAGTTTTTATGACTTACAATTTCATGCATAAAGTATTATGACAGTTAATAATATGCCAAAAGTTGTTATGCGACCAGAGGGAGTCCCGAGACATAGACCAAAAGGAAATTAATTCCATTGATAGTTACATGATAATTAATCGGTGACAACTAATACACACAGCAGCTATCTTTAGCATTATACAAAAGCTGATTGAGCGTTTTGTGTAAGTCATTATTAAGACGTTTATTGTTAGACTTAATTAAAGGTCTCCAACTAAGCCTCCAGTAAGGTGTCGCCTGATTAAGTTCTATATTGACACAACCCTTTGAATGCCAGCAGACTTCGTTTCACACTGCTTGTCCATAAAGTTGATTTGTGAAAGTATTTTCCCGCGTTTTATTCGAAGTTAATAACCTCTTAAGACGTAAATTTTATTGAACAGAGTCAAAAAACGCCATGAACGAGATTTAATCTGTTTATTAACCTCTGCTGTATTTACTCTTTAGAAATTGCAGACTTGGTCGGTTATGCTCGAGTCAAATGAAGGTTGTTTATATAGCGGACCTTTATTTTGGTAATTTCGTTTTATGTCTGATTGACAAAAGGACACGACTGTGGACTGAAGAAAACTTTTTTACTTGAAACTAATGTGGCTATGAATAAATGATATTATATCGGCTTAGGCCTAGTGGGCCTAGCTCACTTCATTCAAACTGTTACTTAGGCCTAGTGGGCCTAGCTCACTTCATTCAAACTGTTACTAAAACAATTCTACAACTGTCATTCAACTTCAACTAATAAGTACAAAAATCTATTTGATATGTTAAAATCTTGCCGGTAATTTTACAACGTACTCAAGTGGACTTTTTGTACATTTGGATCCATCAGTGGATTTTGAAAAACTTCTTTAAGCTGATCTATTAATGGATTTAATATGGAATACTACAATACAATAATAATACTATATAAGGGCAGTGGGCTCATCATGTCATATTAAATCGACATGAAAGTTAGTTGCCAAAAGCCCTCACAAAAGGGAAAGTTTTGATTCAATTATCTCGGGAAACCTTTTAGTCCAAGATGGTTGACATTCTACATTAAATGTTCCTGCTCGTTCATGTTTAACATTAATATTGATTTTGACGGAAAATTGAAAATTAAACTCGGATTAGCTTTCTTTCGTCAAGGTTTAAAACGTGAAAATTTTAAGAAATAAATATTAAAATACGCTTAATAAAAGTATTTCCAACAATTTACATTATTTAATTATCTGATGACCGAGGAGCTATATGCCATTTAAGCAGCAAATCGTGCTAAAATACACTTGATAAATATTAGCCAAACTGTTCTTGACAGTTCAGTACAAATTACATACACGCTTGAATATTTGGAACGTATATATGTAGATCGTAAGCCAAGAACAGATTTCTATGACCAATCGCCTCCCGGGCGAAAAAACGACGTCAGCTGCCGCTCCGTTGGTAGGTTGAGAAATGGCAGTCACTGAAACACGTAAAAAGAATTATCATCGTCTCCCGTTTGGTACTTTGTCAGATGCTATTGTTAATTTAAAAAAAAATGCCAGCTGGTTAGGTAAAGGCACCAGTAGTCAGTCTTTTTACGAAATTTCTATGTTCAAGATCGTTTAATTTGTCCACTAATTGACCAATAAGAATCATTAATGTTTTAACTGTTCAAGAATTTAATAAAGTTTATTTTTTATGAAGAATAAAACGTAATTGTATTTTGTTTTTAGAAATATTTTTTGCCAGTAATCCAATTTGTAATATCTATGACGTAAAATTAGTAATTTTCCAAGGTTGCAAAGTTGTTGTTTAACTTCTCGTGCTAATAGCGTAGCGAGTCGTTTGAAAAATTGAATCTTGAGTGTTGCGAGGGTTTCAAGGCACGAAGGTTAAACACACTTTGCTTCCGAGTGAAACACAATTTTCTACCACAACAACGCGAGGAAAATACTAACCGCATTTCTAAAAGTTAGAATTTCCAACAGCTAACTTAGTCGTTGGAAATACTAAGTTTATAAAGCAAATCCAAATTAAGGCTTTTCAGTACTTAAAAGTCCATTCTACCAGCCAACATGAGGGACCAACTCAACATTTGCATCTACTTTGCTACTTTTGTAGACCAAATACAACTTTCTTACAAGTTTTTGAAGAAAAAAGAAAGCAGGTAATTACGAGCTGGTGTGGTATACTTAGTCGATTGTTGACCAACGGAAGAAAGGCACCCATAGCGCCAATAGTCCGAGACTGAAATATTGTCTTTAACCCGAGTTAAACACTAATCGTATTCGAAATGAAAAGTAAAGTGCCTTTAATTTCTTGGTTAACAATATACTATTTTCCTTCACAACTGTAATGAGTAGCATTGTGTGTTCCACGGGCGGTACAATAATTACGAACTCGTGTTAATTAAGCCCTCACCTTCGGCTTAAGGCTTAAAATTAACACTTGTTCTTAAATTCTTGTTTATCGCTCTTATACTAATACATAATGTACTATTGTGTGAGTCAAATCTTGGAAGCTAAATTTGACCGACTTCCCGGTTTCTGATTGAGCTGAAATTTTGCATACATATGTAACTCGGGTGACAAAGCAATATTATGGTATCATTGAGCTGATTTGATGATACAATACAAAATTTATTTCGTTACCAGGCATAGATAGGTCAAATATAAATATAATACAGATAAAATTAGAGTTTACAAATATTAATGCGCTAATCTAAATTAAACTACTTTTTAAAACTAACAAACAATCTAACTTATTATTTTAAACTCATGGTGTGTGTGTGTGTGTGTGTGTGTGTATGTGAGAAAGAGAGATGTGATGTTTGCTGCAAAGGTTCTAATGTATCTTCTGTTGCCTGATACGAGAGAGATTAGCTACCAGTTCTTTTATCCCCAGTGGCGTCGACCAGCTGTTTTGGTAAGCCGTTTCCTGCTAGGCAAAATAAAATAAAGATTTGTTGTTGAATTCTATATTTAGATCACAACTCACGCGATCGATTTTCATTAACCAGTGTTCGGATCGACTGTTTACGTTTACATCGGTTTACGATTTGGTAATCACATAGCTCTTACAAATCACGGCATTAATTACTCTGAAATTGTTATTTTAATACTATATTTAGATAGGTATATACTGACTTTGGTAAGTTTGTAATTGTTCCCAGTAATTGTACGTTACAAATATTAACGACAGTTATAGCCTAAGCGTGGGCGATGACGTTAGAAGGTGGAGGAATAAGTTTTTGACAAAAATTCCTTTTTGGTACGAGCTTTTCTCGCTGACTGTACTTTTCTTACAAGCAACTAATACTCATCGAGATAATTCTATAAACATCACCTCCTGTCTCCATCATCAGATCAGCTCGATGGTACAGTCAGCATCAAAAGTAGCGGATCAAAAAACGTTTTAAAAGTATCTACCATTCTGTAACAGCTTAATAAAAAGTGATAGTTATGTATGTAGATCAATTTAAACTGTAAAAGATATACTTGTTGATGTGAATTTTAAAGATTTATCTACATTTAGAAAATTTATTCGGAATATCAGATACTTTTGGCGCGTTATTTCATTCGCTACTTTTGATGCTGGCTGTACCATAATATAGCATTCTCACCCGACTTACATATTTATGTATGCTTTTGAACTCAATCGGAAATCGGAAAGTGTGTTAAATTAGCTTCCAAGATTTGATCCACACTAACTCGCTTACATACGAACAGGGAAAGTTAAAAGCTTGTAAAATAGAAAATATTGCGTACATAGCGCGCGGAAATAGAGTTAAATAGGATATCGTAAAGTCGGGTTACCTTGTCCCTGGAGGTAACTTTGGTCTTTGGGATTCATTCGGTGCAGGTTTATTATTATTGAAGTTACGAGTATAGTATAGGTTTTCTTTCAAGCGGATGTTACGTAAGCATTTGCTAAAACAAGAGTTCAAATAATATTCATCAATATTATGTTTACTTATAGTATGTATGCGTGTCTTATATTTAGAACGGTAAAATAAGAACTTTAAAATACTTTTATTTTGGGTACCTCCAATACGAAAAGTTTTTTTTTCGCCTTAACCCAATGGTGTGCGGTATCGTTGGATTGGTCTTTTAGAACGAATAAGTTTCTTCAACAACCATTTTTTGATAAAGAGGATTTTCGGAAACAATTGCTCCGACAAAAAAATGTGGCCTTTTGAACCATGGGCCATAAAAAAAAACTTCTAACAAGTACTTTCAATAAAAACTACAGCGGACATGATCGGTCATAATAACAAAAAGTCTTCTCTTCTTATTAAAAAGAAGACGTACAAAGCGCTGCGAAGGCTAAGGGAGTAAGTACCCTTATGATTAAAATGTAGGTACGGTCAGGGAATTTAATTTCCTACCCATTTCGTACCTTGTCACAGCGACAAACAACATGAAACTCGCCAGAGACCTCATACTATTGTCACTACACCATTAAACTATCTGTGGTGTGGCGTCAATGATACAACGGTTGCTGTCTAAATACGAGTATATTCTGAGAAAGTAACGCGTACATGCTACGTACATGTGGGGGTGAGGCATAGTACACACAATCACTTTGAAATAAAGTTCAGAATCAGGTGGGAAATATATTCCCTCTGCCTTATAAAGGCTTAACATAAGATCAGTGACAAAAAATTGAACAAAGAATGAAAATAAAAGGGACAAATAATCCAACTTAGGTAGACGATTTCCATCGCGCTGATAGTAGCACGAATAACCGAGTAACTGGCACTAAGTGCCTTCATTTCATTTCCATTTGACGCCATCCGCGTTGCATTGAAAGGTAGTTAGGGGGGACGGAAGGAATTCAAATATGCCCCCTAGGGAGGATTTTATTACCGTGTTTTTCCATGATGACTTATGACGATGACTGCAATGTGCCTGAATATTATTGCGATGAGGCTTTGTCATCATTTTATTTGAATCACTTAACTTTTTTAAAATATGTACACTGACATTAAGGCCTCCATTTATGCTTATTTTTATGATATAGGAAAAAAACGAGCTGACGAGTCACCAGATAAATCCACGGATACGCAGTTGGATCGTCCAAATTAAGTGAGTGGGTGTGAGTGGTGTATGTATATGGATATGGGTCATATGTTTTATGATAACTGGTGGGTTTTATAATACTTTATTCATAATACGAGTGTCAATTGTGGCACGTTTGCTCATCTCGGTTAGATTAACAACTTCAATATCCATTTCAAGAAAACGATTGTACTCTATGTGTTTCCATGTTACTTGATAGTCGATACTTATTCATGATACCCCATGACTTGTTCTATTAATTTAGGTATATACATTTAAGCATTCTAAGGTAGGGTGGTACCTATAAGAAAACGGTATTGTGCCTGAAAACAATTGAATATCGTCGGCCTCGCTGGGCGCATGATTGATTACAATCCATTTGTTGTGTAAATGAGCCTAAAATCCTCTATTCAACCCCCATCAGCCTAATGCTCAGGATCAAGACATTACTCTATACGTACTTATTTTATCGCGACCATAATGATGGAAATAAAGATTACATGAAAGTAAAAGCCGCTGATACGGAATGAATTAGACGGAATTGCTTATGGCCAGGAATAAAACGGAACAAATACAAAAACGTGTTCAGTGCAATTTGATCTTTAGTGACGAAGCTGGAAACGAAAATTTATTTAAGTTTGTTTTGTTTTCAACCCTTGTTTACGCTATAAGGCCGCTTATAGCACGACAGGGCGAGTAAACAGTTTAGGTTTACGCCGTTTTTTCTCTGTTTAGTGGGAGCTATAATTATGATTCGTAGCGCATAAATAACCGCGGGCCGTATTTGTTATTGATTCTTTTCCAATAATTTGGCGCCGCGGGCCGCCAATTATTGCTCTGTAATTAGAAAATCGATAGGGCATTTCGTTGCAAGCGGTTGTGATTTACGTAAGAAATGGAGCATTATCAACTTGCAGGATTATATAAGGCTTCCATGGAAACGTGGAATTAATTATTATACAGGAAACAGGCGTGGAAAATTCATCGGGCGCACAATAAGTTAATATTTACTTGTGGTGGCGCTGATATATTACGGCCACGCGGGTTTCCTCCCCATGATACAAGAGGTTTTCCATATTGGTTACGAAGGAGCGTATTCATAGACAGGTATTATGAAACTAAAACGGGAATTGATCGCTTAAATAAACCTCATGTTTACTTACGTTAGGAAATTAGTTTCTATACGCGATAAAGAGTCCTTTTTGTTTCGTAATGGTCGTTTACTAAACTGAACTGTTGACGAAAAAAAACAACGGGTGCGGGCAGGGGTGAAAACTTGAATATTAACGTTGTGCATTTTTGATATTTTGGAATGTTTAGGGAATAATTTTGCACGAATTGCTTTAATTATCAGTATAAAAGTACTATCATTTTTGTGGTAAAATACAATATTCAAGTTTACACTTCTGCCGGCACTCCCGGAGTGAAACCCGTTGTACACGGCGCGGCGGTCTACTGGCTTCAATGACATCGTAACAGTTTTTCGATCAGGTCACGTGTCCGTCTTACGAATATTCAATCTGACGAATTGGGGTATTAGTAAGTATCATGTACATTACAAACACAAGCGAGTACCTTCGCAGCGCTTTGTAATTTTTTTAACTAAGAAGATAACACTTTTTGCAATACAGAGCCACGGACGGATAGACGGACGGACATGGCGACACTATGAGGGTACTTATAATAGTTCGGCTCGAGAGGTTACTCGTTATAGATAATGTTTTAACGTCACAACGTGTCGTTTTTTAGGGTTCCGTAGCCAAATGGCATAAAACGGAACCCTTATAGTTTCGCCATGTCCGTCTGTCTGTCTGTCTGTCTGTCTGTCTGTCTGTCTGTCTGTCTGTCTGTCTGTCTGTCCGAGGCTTTGCTCCGTGGTCGTTAGTGCTAGAAAGCTGAAATTTGGCATGGATATATAAATCAATAAAGCCGACAAAGTCGTACAATAAAATCTAAAAATTTTTTTTTTAGGGTACCTCCCCTACACGTAAAGTGGGGGTGAATTTTTTTTTTCGCTTCAACCCTAGAGTATGGGGTATCGTGGGAAAGGTCTTTCAAAACTAATAGGGGTTTTCAAGAAACATTTTTTGATAAAGTGAATATATTCGGAGATAATCGATCCAAATGAAAAAAAAAATGTGTCCCCCCCCTCTAACTTTTGAACCATAGGTCCAAAAAATATGAAAAAAATCGTGGAAGTAGAGCTTAAGAAAGACATTAAATGAAAACTATAGCGGACATGATCAGTTTAGCTGTTTTTGAGTTATCGCAAAAAGTTTTCCCTTCATAGTAAAAAGACTTATTTTAATTAGGTACTGATTATGCAAATTTGCCTATTTGTTTAACTCAGGTGAAAGGTACCGTTTCATCCCTTGGTTAACAATTTACTATACTTTAAGCTCCAGTTTAGCTTATTGTGACGGAAGAGTAACTACGGAACCCTACACTGAGCGTGGCCCGACATGCTCTTGGCCGGTTATTTTAATATACTACGTCGGTGGCAAACAAGCATACGGCCCGCTTAAGCAGTCTCCGAAGTCTATGGACACCTGCAAATCCAGAGGAGTTACATGCGCGTTGCCGAACCTAACACTTCGCACCCTCGTTCAGCTCTGGCAACCTTACTCGCCGGCAGGAACACAACACTATGAGTAGGGTCTAGCGTTATTTGGCTGCGGTTTTCTGTAAGATAGAGGTACTTCCCCAGTTGCGCTCTGCTTTAGATCTGCTTATAAAACATTTATTGATACATAAGTCTTAGATTTGACCTTTGCGTAACGACAAAAAAAAAAGTAACACAGAAAGAAACCGAAAAAGTAAAGGAATTGTGATTGCTAGTAAACGCAAAAGGTAATTATACGTTACTAGACTCATATGACAAGAATACAAAGACCGTAACAAAAGTAATATCAAAATATGATATGAATCCGCAAGGGGTATCTCAAGGCAGTGTCTTGGGACCTCTCTTATTTCTAGTATGTTTTTTATTTTATTTATTTATCATGAAGGTACACAACATTGTGACACCACTTTATTCCTTGCTAAACTGCGGGCGCAGTTTGTCAATGAGTTACCCTTGGATTTATTCAACGCAAATAATAGCTCACATAAAATATATAACTAACTAAACTAACAAATAAATAAATAAATAAAACAAATATTATAGGACATTATTACACAAATTGACTAAGTCCCACAGTAAGCTCAATAAGGCTTATAACTAAATAACCACTTAACAAAACTTCTTGAAGCAAAACCTGCATATACGAACATATATTCAATATTTAACAACACCTTTTTACTCACTTCCACATACAGCTGAGGAATTTGGTGTCGAAAACATTAGGATGGATATGGAGAGAATTATTCACCCTAATGCTGTCCACACCAAATTGTATTCGTTATTCGCGCTTAATGTTAGTATATTTTTAATGGAAACTAATGTTCGTGAACATAAATCTCTTTAAAAAAACATCCTACCGTTGAACAAATGTAAATGTATTTAGGGGACTAATACGTAAGGGGGCGTCCATTAATCGCGTCATACGTTTTTGGCTTGTTTTAGACCCCCCCCTCCCCCATGGTGATCTTTGGTGATATTTTCAGGACCCCCCCCCCATCCAATATGACGTGTATTTTTTTCGATAACTAAAGAACAGTTTTCTAACAAATGAACCTAAGTACACGTGAAGGATAATAAGGGCGGAAAACTATTATTTTTATTTTATTGACTATAATACAGTATAGCACAGATGAAAAAAAAAATACACGTGATACGTGTCCATACCCCCCCCGTCCCCTGTGGTGATCATTGGTGATTTTTTGCTGACCCCCTCCCCCCCCCTATACAATATGACGCGATTAATGGACGCCCCCTAAGGTCATTAGATAAGTTTTGCAATAGACAAATATGAAACAATGAGGTGGCCTATCACATACATTTTATAAAACTATATTTCCATAGACAATGTTTGGTTGGAAAACATTTACTTTTTAAATTTACTTATTAAAAAATGGATTTAAACTTTAAAAACGTCGGCGTAGGCTAAGGACGATTTACGCATATTTTATACAACATTTTCATTTCATACAAAGTTAAGGTTTTTTAATAAGTAACTTTAATAAGAAATTAATGTAAATGTAAATGTTTTCCAGCCAATCAAAGCGGTGGTGGCCGAGTGGATATGACGTCCGACTTTCAATCCGGACGTCGCGGGTTCAAATCCTGGTTCGTACCAAAGAGTTTTTCGGAACTTATGTACGAAATATCATTTGATATTTACCACTAGCTTTTCGGTGAAGGAAAACATCGGGAGGAAACCTGCATGCATCTGCGAAGAAATTCAAAGGTGTATGTGAAGTCCCCAATCCGCATTGGGCTAGCGTGGGGACTATAGCCCGAGCCCTCTCGCGCATGAGAGGAGGCCTGTGCACAGCAGTGGGACGTATATAGGCTGAATTATTATTATTATTATTGTATCTCCTTGGATTTCACGGGCCTATAAATCCCGGTCTTTTGATAGGCTTGCATGGGGATATAGATCCAACACGTAGAGGCCTCTTGGAGAGCTTTAATGTCATGTAGAACGCCTGCTGGAACCCGTTCACGGGCGCAACAATAGACACCAATGAACCGGTCGCAACAGGCATTGGGACTATTGTAGTAAAGTGAACAGTATAACGGTCTATGGATTGAAGTTTGGGAGGACAATGAGACTGGGTTATTGCAAAGACGTCCGGACACCTGCCATAACAATGTTTTCACTAGTTATCGAGGCAGGCGGTGACTCGCCGCCCACTAGATGGGCCCCTGAAAATGCCGTCCTGAAGACGACCAGGAGCAACACCGGTGTGAGCGGCTCAGGGGTGTCGAGAGGTGTACGCCGCTTTCTACCCAGTGGCTGATAACAGCCACTGTGCCAACTCGCGTCTTATGCAAGTTTTCACTTCCACCCCTGAAGCATTTAGCTCTAACGACTCCTCTCTGGACGGCCAATGAAGGTGTAGGTTTCTATCTACTGTCTATTATCTGACTCCAAGGGTTTAACTAATTGGTGAGAAGGGAAAGTCACTTAGCACGGAAAATACAAAAGTTTATTACTTCACTGTTACACTACACAGATCAAGGTTAAAACTTAATTGCTTCTACGAACACTATACCTATGTATAGTTGGGAGAGAACCGAGCTAGTCGAAAGGCGGGGGACAACTGCCGGGGCCCGCGCCTCGCGGCTTGCACGTGGAATGCCATGTCAGCATTCCTGCAACTGTGTACACATGTGTCCCTACAATAGTCCTCCCAAATTTTTTCTTAAAAAAAAATTTTTACAAAATAAAATAAAATCATAAGTTCAGTCAACATGAATAGCTTGGTATCGCCTCTCTGCCAGTGAACGTTCGACCTAACACTTCGCTGTAACCGTATACTGCGCGCTCTGCACTTCGCGGCGGCCGGCGGGCGATACCAGGAATTCATTCTCACACGATAATACACTACAGGGTATTATGACTACTGTTGTTTACAATATACAATGTAACTGCATGACCTGCAATGAATGGCAAAATTTAAAGTGCACATAATTCGAATAAAAATAATCACGAAACTAAAATGGTGCTTTCATAACTTAAACCTAAAAACACTAATCCTTAATGTCACTTGCACAAGAAATAACGGGAAAAATTCTTTCACAGAGCTGTATTAGGCTGGACCGCTTGGGGTGGTAGGGTTTGCACCCGGACCACTGGCTGCGTCAGCATACTCGCGGCTCCGACTTCTTTACGTAACCAACGTCTGGTTTTGTGCACACAAAATCTTCTAAATACGAACAGCAGGCTGATCGTTATCAGGCCTGCCACCACTATCAGTATAATGGATAATATGTTCAATCTCGTCTCGACTTGCGTGACGTTTGAAACGACTTGGGCTTGAGCTATAACTTCATTATTGGTTTCCTTGCTCTGTCCGTAACCCATCTTGAACTGATCTGATGAAAATAATCTGATGCAATGAAATCTAATTGAAATAACGAATCTTTAAATATCTAAAATATTGAACAATACTGCAAATAAATGACATACTTATTTCTTGTGCAACGACTTCCAAAGTAAAACATTATATCTAAGCATGTTGTTACACGTGTTGAAAACTACTTAGTTTTGCGTTTATGCAATGATATAGAATCAACTAATTGACAATTACAACAATAAATGAATAAAACTAATAATGAGTTTAACCTCATACGATAACATGTGTTGTAATGATGCAAAATGTAATTACTCACAGGTTAGCTAGTTGTAGCTACATAACCAGTATAACTTGACCTACTGATATTCTATATCAAAACGAATAGGGCTGCGGACGACTCGTCCACTCTTAGTTGTCCTAAGGCTAGGCCGTAAATCCGTAGCCTCAGGTCTCAAGTTAGTCTGTCTGTCAGTTATGTCGGTAGTAGTTTGATCCGACTCTAAGTCGCTCGAATCATTTAATAGATATGCTGGCTTGAGTCGATCAATTGAAATATTTACTACACGGTCAGGGAGCTTAATTTTAAAAACTTTATCATAACGTTTCACAACTTTAAAAGGTCCGTCATAGGGTGATTTAAGTGGGCGTCTAACTGTATCATCGCGCACAAAAACTTTAGTACATGTTCTCAAATCGGGATGGACAAAGAATGATTTTGAACTACTATGAGATTTCAGAGTGGGCTTTAACTTACCTATTGTTTGACGTATCCGTTTCACGAGACTATCGTCGTCGCCTGACTCTGCTTGATTCGTATCATAAAAATCACCTGGTAATCGTAGATTCCTCCCGAATGTCATCTCGGCAGCGCTAACGCTATTGTCGCTTCTTAGTGCTGCACGGAGACCAAATAAGACTGACGGTAACTGGTCTACCCATGACTTACAGTCTAAGCTTGTCTTAAGCGAGCTTTTCATGGACCTGTGGAACCTCTCCACCAATCCGTTGCTCTGCGCGTGGTAGGGCGTTGTTCTTAATTTTTTGATACCTAAAATTTTGAGTAAATTATTGAATAAATTGCTCTCAAATTGTCTACCCTGATCGCTGGTCAGCTTGAGTGGGCACCCATAACGAGTTATCCAACCGTCGTAAATGGCTTTCGCAACACTCTCTGCGGTGATCTCTTTGACGGGAAAAGCTTCCGGCCAACGCGTTTTCCTGTCTATGACGGTAACACAATACCTATACCCCTCCTCCGTAGTGGGTAAAGGTCCTACTATATCCACGTTAATGTGTTCGAACCTATCGACGGGTGGATACTCATTAAACTCTGACAAGGTGTGCCTTGTTACCTTAGCTCTTTGACAGTGTAGACAGCATTTCGCCCAAATTCCTATATCACGATTCATACCTGGCCAGAAGAACCTACTAGTGATCATTTTCCTTGTAGTCCTTATTCCTGGATGGCTAAGGTTGTGTACTGACTCGAATGCTACTTTCCTAAAGTCAGTAGGCAAATAAGGTCTAATATTGCTAGTTGAAGTTTCGCAATAGATTGCCTTATCGCCAGTGGGCAAAAATACCTTTCTGAAATGTGAGCTGTTGTTTTCGCCGAGCGCTTCGTTGGAAATGAAGTTGTCACGTTGCTGTGCGTCAGCAACTGCACCGTAGTCGAGAATCGTGGGACAGGAAACCGTTTCTATTCGCGATAAACAATCTGCCGGAATATTATTCTTACCCTCTACATATCGAATGTCTGTTGTAAATTCGCTAATAAATAACAACTGCCTTGCCCTACGAGGCGTTTCCTTGTTGTTATCTCCGTTTTTGAATGCATAAATGAGAGGTTTGTGATCTGTAAAAATGATTAAAGGTTGCCCTTCAAACATTTTTCTAAAATAACGAACTCCGAGAAAAATTCCTAACAGCTCTCTGTCGTAAGTACTGTACTTCTGCTGTGCGTCCGTCAGTTTTTTAGAGAAATATCCTAAAGGTTTCCATGAGTCTCCTACCTGTATCTGTAGAACTGCACCAACTGCTCGGTCTGATGCATCTGACATCAGCGCCATGGGAGCATCAACGTGAGGGTGAGACAATGTAGCCGCGTTTTTTAAGCTTTGCTTACATTTCTCAAACGCCTCAGTCGACTCTGCTGTCCATACGATCTTGGTTTTGTCCCGCTTCTTGCTGTTATGCAGATACTTGTTGAGCTCTGCTTGGTATGATGCTGCGTTTGGTAAATGAGCACGATAAAAGTTAACCATACCTAGAAAACGGCGTAAGTCCTGTACCGTCTCGGGTTTCGGGTAGTCTGTGATTGCTTGCACTTTCTCTGGCAATGGCCGTATGCCCTCTGTAGACACCTCGAAACCTAGAAAATCCAGTTTCGACTTACCAAAACAGCATTTTGACACGTTGATGGTGATTCCAAACTGGTTCAACCTCTCGAACACAGCTTTAAGGTGTCCCTCATGTTCTTGCTCCGAGTCGCTAGCTATGAGAATATCGTCAATGTACACAAAAATAAAATCAAAATTTGGGAAAACTGTGGTGTCCATGAATCTCTGAAATGTCTGCGCTGCATTTTTCAAACCAAATGACATTTTTGGGAACTCCCACAAACCGAAAGGCGTAATTATGGCTGTCTTCTCTATGTCTTCATCCGCCACCGGAATGAAGTGGTATGCCTTGTTGATATCTATTGTCGAAAAAATCTTTTTTCCTGTCAAAATGTACGTAAAATCTTGTATGCGCGGGATTGGATATCTGTCGGACTTTGTGGCCTGATTTAACCGTCTATAATCTCCACATGGGCGAAGTTCGCCGTTCTTTTTTGGAACGACATGCAACGGACTTGCCCAAGGACTTTTTGAAGTCCTGCAGATACCCAACTCCTGCATAATTCTAAATTCTTCCCTTACCTTTTTGTAGCGATCCGGAGGCAGTGGTCTCGCTCTAGCGAAAATTGGAGGTCCTCTGGTCTCGATATGATGTTTGATGCTATGGCTAGGTGGTTCTCTGAAATTTACGGGTTTGGTAATGTCCGGGTAATTACTTAGCAAGTCATGGAAAGGGTGGTTTCTATCTAAAACTCTAATTGACGGATTACTACAATGCTCAATGGATCCGATTACACTTAAGTAGGTTAAACTGTCTAATAACCTCTTGGATCTCAAATCTACAATAAGACCATAATTAATTAAAAAATCTGCACCCAATATAGGTTGTCGGACATTAGCAATGATAAATGACCATTTATATGCTCTTCGCAAACCTAAATTTAAATCTAGAGTCTTTATACCATACGTTTTAATTTCTGAACCATTAGCGGCATATAATCTACACACACTTTCACCGATAATGTACTTGTTTTTGACCGGTATTACACTGACCTCGGCACCCGTGTCGATTAGAAAACGAAAACCACTGTTAGAGTCTGTCACTGACAAGCGGTGCGACGGTGGAGTTGTACAAGTTTCCGCTACCTCTTGTACTCCTTTTAGTTTCCCGACGGCTCTGTTCTCCAAGCGCAAGGTGGTACGCATCGTTGCGCCTTCTCTCTATACCTGTAGTGGTAAGAACATAGCCAGTCAGGGCTTTCAGGCGTTTTTCTGGTGGTGCTCCTTCCGCGCGATGCTGAACGGCGACGCATGTTCCCTCGTGATGCGGATCTTCCTCGCATTTGACAACGGCACCGATCCGACCGCTTTGACTGCCCCTCCAGACTGCACATCCTAGCGTCGAGTTTCTCCAAAGCAGCTAACACCGCTGTCATGTCCGGGATGGGCGTTGCTCCTTTTCGCGAGGACGATGTTTTTACCTCGGCCAAGTGGGCAGTCGGCCTCACCGCCTCTAGCACCTTGTCTGCGATGGCGGCCAGACTGTCCAAATTCTGCGTGTCGGCGACTGCAACTGCTGCTCTAGCCGCTTGAGGTAGGTGATTCTGCCACAGAATACACAGCGTCTGGTCAGGGACGTTGCCTCTCGCTAGATCCCTCATCTTCCTCAACAGGTGTGATGGTTTTTGGTCGCCCAGCTCCATATCGCTGAGGAGCTTCTGCAGCTGAGCCTTTGCAGAGTCCTCATAAATCTCCAAGAGCTTTTCCTTAAGGGCAACGTACTTCCCTGTTGCTGGCGGCTGAAGCAGAAGGTCTGTGATCTGCCCTATCGCACTCTTCGTCAGCTTCCCCAGCACTAGGTCATACCTCGCCTGGTCCTTGAGGTGCTGTGGATTTAGGATGGCCTCCACCTGCAGGAACCAATGCCTGGGCTGGTCCGCCCAGAACTCTGGCAACCTTGATGCCACCGTGACAGCTGCCAGGTCCAACTGCCTGTTGGTCCGTTCCTCTCTCGCTGCAGACGACGCGTCCGCCGGCGGGGGGCGCTGGTCGCGCTCCCTGACGCCGGGCGCCTCGCATTCACCGTCCGACATATTAGAATGTCTTTGTGTACTTGCCCCGGTTCACTCCCGCAAAATGAGTTGCCCCCGATAAACAGAAAACAACTTTCCGCACTAAATCGTTTATAGTCACTATCGCGTTTTTATCGGGGTCACCACTTGTAGGTTTCTATCTACTGTCTATTATCTGACTCCAAGGGTTTAACTAATTGGTGAGAAGGGAAAGTCACTTAGCACGGAAAATACAAAAGTTTATTACTTCACTGTTACACTACACAGATCAAGGTTAAAACTTAATTGCTTCTACGAACACTATACCTATGTATAGTTGGGAGAGAACCGAGCTAGTCGAAAGGCGGGGGACAACTGCCGGGGCCCGCGCCTCGCGGCTTGCACGTGGAATGCCATGTCAGCATTCCTGCAACTGTGTACACATGTGTCCCTACAAAGGCAAGCCAAAGCTGAGAGTCCTGCGGGTCCCCTTGGGGTCCACTCCGACCGACGAAGACACGCCGGAGACGGAGACCCTGACCGACTCTCGGGAGTACTCGGGTCCGTGGGGTCGTTACTCCCCAACAGCTCGCCACAAGCTGCCCTGCGGTTATTATTATTATTATTCAGTATTTCAATAATTGATAATTTGCTTTATAAGTAATTTCACTCACTTAGTTTTTTACTCTTTCTTTATTAATGTAGGTACTTGGTTTAATATATTTTTTATAAATTATAAGTAAATTTCTGTACTTCATTCTTGTTTGGCTATCTTCTGGTAATCGCATTTAAAACGTTCTGAATCATAAGACTGTAACATAAATATTTATACCATTACCGTAAACACGTTAAAATTGATTTATTTTTACATCTTCATTTTAACCTTGGCTCGGTTTGTGCCGCCAAGGTGTTAGCTTACACTGTTAAAAAAAGTCTGATGAGTGCAGACCTAACGAAAGCTTGGGGTACCCTTTAATGTTATAAAGTACAGCTAAGATGAAGACGGATCACTATAAAGAACTTCCGATATTTCCAGACAAACAAGAAGAATTACATTTTGGCAATAATTTCATTTCTGGTACAAGCTTTTATCGCTGACTGTACTTTTCTTTCCACGGGCAGTTTATACTCATCGAGACAATTATAATAACCAATTAAGTTTTATCACAGAGTTCCTATGGCCATCTCCTGTCTCCATCATCAAATCAGTTCGAACATAACATTGCATTGTCACCATACACATGTTTGCAAATTTTCAGCTTTATTAGAAGTCGGGAAGTGGGTCAAATTGAACTTGCAAGATTTGACCCGTACACACATACATAGATATATTGCAAGAACAACGTCATCGAAATCTCTAAAAACATCACAATGTACTTGAAGGTATTCTGATTGTAATAACAGGTTATGAATTGAATTTAAATGTTTATGGATTTGATCTGATAATGTCAAAAATGACATTTTTCAAACGTCACTTTTAATACTGGCTTCAATGACATTGTAACAGGTTTCGATCAGGCCACGTGTCTGTCTTACGAATTATCAATCTGACGAATCTGTCGGTTACGTGACCTGTCGCGGGTTTAACATTTTTTACCCATCACAAAAAGTGCACAGCGTTGCTAAAGAAGTTTTCACTTCAAAAATATATCTTTGTCTGTTTTCATCAAAGATAATTTTCCTCTTCGTTATCCCGAAAAAAGCAAATTTATCTTACAAACGAATCTCAGATCTAAATAAGGTATTCAAAGTTCTTCCATTTAAATATAATTCAACGTCGTACCTTTAAACGAGCAATTCTTTCATATCTATATAGGTATATATAAATGCGTGTGTCTTGACTGACTGACTGACTCATCAACGCAGAGCCGAAACCACAAATGGTAGAGAGTGGATGCACATTACGTTAAATTTAAAATGTGTATAAGAAACAAGAAGTGATTTCGAGAAATTCAACCCCTAAAACGGTTAAATAGAGGATTCAAATTTGTATGGGGCTATAAGGGCATTATATTGAAATAGACGAAAACTGATATCAGTGTTTTTAGGGTTCTATAGCAGCCCGCGGCGCTATATCTGCCGACGATAGCTCAATGGAGAAGGCACCGGGCTGTCGCCACCACTCCTACTGCCAAGACCGTGACCACGGCCCTCTACGTCGCCGCGTGAAGAGGAGCGAATACGATGCGCGAGGAGATAGCTAAATAAACTACTGTTTCGCACAAACTGACTTTTATTACACGCGATACAAAGGTATAAAAATACTCCTACAATCCCTACTACGCGATTGAACCGCTTCTGGTTCTCTTCCGGTTGGCTTCTTCTTGGTTTTCTTGAGGCTTCTTGTTGCTGGATCACTCGACGACTGACTACGATTTCTCTCCGTTCCTTCCTCGCTTATATACGAATTTCGTAGAAAAGGAACACCCTTACGATAAGGAGATAAGACGCGTTTCGATTCGTTCTGAATCAAGCCCTCTGATTGGTCGGTTACTTGATTCGGCTTTGTTCGGGTTAAATCGTGTTATCTCGTTATCGTTTACATAACTATAATTCTCACAAATATCTAATTATTGACTTAAATATTGCATAACACGCTAACTCGGTTACTAGGTCAGTGAAACAAAACAATAACACCTGTCCGACTTGCTTACTTCACGAATACAAAGCCTATTGTTCGCCCGCGCTCGGAACAATAGCCCGTTTCTCGACGGTTTACGGCATGCTATTATCTAATAGCTAGGATTACGATAATATGACCTATATTAGGGTGTTAAGCAATTCACGCTCTACGATTATACGTAACATTCAGTAGTCTAATTAAAGTAATTACTGCGATAATAACCTAAATATGTGCGTCTCATAGTACAACTGAGCGTAATCGAATTCTGTACGGGAAATTGACTGACCAATCACGATCGAGATTTTCTGTCTCGCTGTTTCTTACCTTTCCTTGTCTTTATTTACGTGTGATTGGCTATAATTATGAACCAATGAATAAGTTTTCTTTATTTTCTTATTCCTTCGTCCATCTCGCTCTTCGAATAAGGAATTGGGATTTAGGGTTTGCGTGACCTAAATATCGAATAATACCTGATATAACGAACGATTACATAATTCTTATGTCTAATAACAATCTAATTATATATTTGCCCTACCTAACGGATAAAATCTTTATTTCGAATACAGCCTTAATCGTATTTAAACTTAACTAATCTTAGCGTCATCTAAGGTTTTTCAGTCGCGTCGCTAACATTTTGTCCCCGCAGTCGAAGACTCCTGTTGCATGGGTTGCGACGCGATGACCGCCAGTCTGCAGCTCGGCCTGCGTAGCGTCCCGTGCCTCGTCCTGACGTCTGCGGAGCGGACCCGTCCATCGGGGCCTGGATAGACGACCTCGACGACTCCTTTGGGCCATACGCTGCGAGGTCCATTGGGTTCAGCGATGATGACCACGTCTCCCGGCTGGATCTGTCGTCCTCCCTCGTCGGACGATTTACGTGGTGCTAACAGTGGGAAGTACTCTTTCGTCCAGCGCCGCCAGAAGTGGTCTGCGAGCGCCTGTGCAACCTTCCACTGCTTCTTGTCGTTCTCTTCGTAGACTCCGATCATAGGTAGGTTTGCGTTGTGCAGTAGTAGAAAGTGTGCCGGTGTAAGACTTTCCTCGGATTGCGGGTCGACGTTAACGTGTGTGAGAGGTCTTCTATTAACGATATTCTCGATCTCTGCTAATAGTGTTTCGAAGACTTCTGTTCGCGGTGCTCTTGTATGGAATGTGTACGCCATTGCCGTCTTCACGGTACGCACCATGCGTTCCCAAGCTCCGCCTGCAGAGGGATTACCAGGCGGGATGAACTTCCATTCCATCCGATGATGTAGACCGTAAGCACGTAGCTGTGGTAGCCACTGCTTATATGCTTCTCGTAGCTCCGTTGATGCCGCCTTGAAGCATGTCGCGTTGTCGCTGTACATCGTGTGTGGCCATCCTCGTCGCGCAGCGAATCGTCGTAGGGCGAGTAGCGCGCTGTCCGTCGACAAACTATGCACGCTCTCCAGATGGATGGCTCTGGTGACTAGGCATGTGTATAAACAGACCCAGCGTTTTTCCCTTCGCCGGCCTATTGTCACGTACATGGGGCCTAGATAGTCTTGCGCGGTATAGGTAAACGGTCGTTGATAAGCCTGTAGTCGCTCGGGGGGTAGGTCTCCGAAGGGCTGCGCTCGCGGTGAAGCTCGACGTAGCTTGCAAAGTGCGCAGTCTCTCGCTACGGCTTTCACTATCGGTCGTAGATGCAAAATCCAATAATCTTGACGTAACTGATTTATCACGGCTTCATTATGTATGTGCGCTGATCGTCTGTGGGCTCTCTGAATCAGCAATCGAGTAAATGAGTCTCTGCCGTCCAGTATTATCGGATGTAGTGACGTGTAGAGTACTGGAGCGTTGCCCAATCTCGTTTTCATACGTAGCACGCCGTCGTCGCATAACTCTGGTGCTAGCGTATATAACTTCGATTTCCTGTCGATTTCGCGTCCGATGTGCAGAGTACGTATTTCGTCTGGAAAGCTTCTCCGTTGACTATTCTGTATCCACATATGCTCTGCTCGCTTAATGTGTTGCACTTGTAGCTGTAGTCTCCTATTCTTGGATTTCAGCTTATCGATGAAAAGTAGCACGTAGGCTGTAGAATTAATCAATCGATCGTAATTACTGAAGCGACGTATATCGGGTAATACGCTTGATGGCTCCATTTTCGATGTCGTAGTCGATAAAACGATTCCTGACTTGACTTTCAGCTTCCTTTCAGGAAGATCTTCGGTGCGGTTTACTGTGATATCTCGGCTCGGCCACTCCGCCTCGGCTAGGTAGAGAAACTGCGGCCCTCTGTACCAATCGTCCTGTATGTCGATCCTCCTTGTAGGCTTGCCTCGTGTAGCATGGTCTGCCGGATTAAGATCGGTCGGTACATATCTCCATGCTTGACGATTCGATTTCTCGGTGATCTCGGCTAATCGATGTGATACGAATGGCTTGTAATAACTCTTGAATCCGTCCAATAAATCACTTCGTCGATGTCGTATCGTTGCTCGTTGCAGATCGTTTCTGCTAACCGTACTCCGATGACTGCCGCCGTTAGCTCCAATTTCGGTACGGATAGCACCTTCAGTGGACAAACTCTGCTTTTGCCCGCTGCTAAACTTACTCGAACCTCTTGCTCTGAGTTTTCTATGCGCCAATATGCTGCAGCGCAATATGCTTCCGTTGACGCGTCGGTGAAAATATGCAGAGTATATTTCGTAGCAGCTCTCGGTGTCTCGTACTGTCGCGGTATGCGTAGCGTAGCTACATGTTTCAGTGCATTCAGCCACTGAAAAAAGTCTTCAGCTTCTTGGTATGGTAGCGGTGCGTCCCAATCCGTTCCTTTTGACCAAACTCGCTGAAATATTATCTTCGCGCTTATCACGAATTGAGCGATAAGTCCCATCGGGTCGTAGATTGACATAATCGCGCTGAGTAACTCTCGTTTCGTCGGTGGTCGCTCGTGCTTCTTTACTGCGTCCGGTACGCGCAGCATCTTCGTATTGTATCCTAGAGTATCGGTGCTAGGATCCCAAGTCATTCCTAGAACGGTCTGTTGCTTCTCGCCTAGATGCGTCGGTTCTTGTGCGTGAAGCTCTGGCTCGATGCTCGCTAACAGTCGCTCGCTGTTGCTCGCGTAGCCTCGTAGGTGAAAGTTTCCCTCGGCGTGAGAGTCTCGTACCTGCGATGACACTCTCAGTAGCTCATCTTCAGTCTTGTAGGACGCCACATAATCATCCATATAATGATTATTGTGTATATCGTAGACCGCCTCTGGATACTTGTCCTCGTTGTCGGTTGCGTTACGATTGCGCACTGAATGCGCGAGAAACGGTGACGATACGTTTCCGAAACAAACTCTGTTTAGTTTGTAGACTTGCGGCTCCATGTCTCTTCTCGTACCTCGCCACAAGAATAGCTGGCTCTGCTGGTCTTCGGCTCGAATCTGGATTTGCAGAAACATCTCCTGTATATCTGCTACTACTGCGAAGCTCCATTCGCGAAACCTCAGTAGTATACCCAGTAGGCTTTTTAGCAGGTCTGGTCCCGCTAAAATATAGTCGTTCAGACTATTTCCTTGACTTTTCGCGGCACAATCGAATACGGCTCTTCCTTTGCCTTTATTCAAATTAAAAACACTAAAGTGCGGCAAAAACCAAGTCTTATCGGTTTGCGGTGGTTCCATAATACGCTCGGCATATCCTTTTTTCAGCAACTTCTGAATCTGGGCTTCGTAGTCCTCCGCGAAGTCCTTGTCGCGACGCATTCTCGCTTCCAAGCTATGTAATCTTGAACGCGCCATAGCGTAGCTCGGTGGTAGCTTCACGTCGTCTGACGCCCATAGCTGGCCAACCTCGTAGCGATTTCCAACTTTTCTCACGGTTTTATTAAATATATCGATGGCTCGTTGATCGCTCGGACTCACGTTCTCCTTTTGCGTTACGCCTAACGCCTCGATCGACCAATGTTTCTTCACTTGCTCGTTGAGATCTTCATCCCCCATACGGCAGTGTAGCACGGTTTGCTCGTTCGTACGAATGATGCGTGGCATTCTACCGAAAAACGCCCAACCTAGTGGTGTTTTCATAGCGCACGGCTCGTTCTCGCCGCCCTGCCTGATTTCCGTCGGTGTAATCAAGTGACTATAATCACCTCCGATTAACATCTGTGGTACGCCTGTTCCGACGTAGCATTCGTCGCCTAAGTCCGCCAGATGTTTATATTTGAGTAGTTGCTCCTTATTGAGCGACTGTGACCTGATTCCTAGGCCATCTACGGTCTTGACGGTAATCTCGTGTTCGGTACCTCCTTTCGCCGGTCTCACGGTGGCCTTAACAGTCTGTGTTATCGACGTGTGCTTGAGATTCCTTATTCCTCGAATACATAACGGCTCGTCTTGACCCACTGCACCTATCTCATCAGCAACATCTTGATCGATCATCGACAATGTCGATCCGTCGTCGATAAAAGCGAAAATATGCGCTGTTCCTTGCGGGCCTGTTACCGTTACAGGCAACACTTTCAACAACACGTTGTAGTTCGGGGTCGATGACACGTAGACTCGTGGGTCGTTGTCCTCTCGTTGCGTAACTTGCGTAGATTGCGGCTCTTGTGCCGCCGTCGGCTCGATCGATGCTGTAGTAACTCGCGCTACGGCCGCTCGTTGCGTAGCATGAGTCATCGCCATCGCGGTATTATCACGGGGCTCCTGCGTCGTCTCCGCGTGGAGCAGACGATGATGCACGTGCGGACAGCCTGCCACACCGCACCCTTTCGCCTTGCACTGTATTTTGAGGTGCTTCGCGTCCATGCACCTATAGCATATACGGTTGAGTTTTGCCCACTCCCATCTTGCGCCTATGCTTTGTGCGGCTAGCTTGCGACATTCCGGCGTTGAATGATTGCCGCCGCAATACAGGCACGTCGACTTCGATGTACTGGCTTGACGCGTCGCGTACGTCACCTTCTGTGCTGTGGCGTATCGACCTCCGGGTGTGGTAGCGGGAATCTGATAACGCGGCGCGGATGTATTCGTACGAGTGCCGGTCGCGCGCGCGTTCGGTGCTGCTGACGGTACCTGCGCACGCCTCGGGGCTGCGCGGGCATGACAAAACGCCATTTCTTGTTCACTTTCCTCCATCAGAAAGTCAGCAAGTTGCAGGATCTCGGGTTCGTCGGTATCACGATGATTGCGTGCGTAGTCGCACCACCTGCTTCGAATATGGGGCGATAACCGGTCCGTTACTTCGCGAATCAGCAACGGGTTGTCGGCGTAGTGTCTCCGATCTATATCCATAATAGTGGACACTATGTTCATAATTTTGATTGCGAAGCTGTTGAGATCGTTCGCTGTAGGTCCCAACGCTGGCAGCTTGCGCAAATCTTCGATTGCTCTGTCTAGCAATACTTCGCTCCGACCAAATTGCTTTTTCAGTATTCGTATAATCATATCTGGACGAGTTGCGGTCGATAGGACGTGTGACACACATGTCTTCGCGTCCCCGCGTAGCGCCATACGCAGTCTAGCGACGTTCTCGTAGTCGGTAAACTTATATCTTCTCGATGTCTCGGTGTACGTGTTGTAGAAACTTCGCCACTCACTCACATCTCCGTAGAAGTGAGGAAGTTCGAAGATATCCTTCGGTGCCGGTCGAGCCGCCATTTGCATCTTCTCGAATAACTGCAACATAGACTCCGCTACGGTTCCTTCTTGAGTGAGCTGTGTACGCTCCGTGTGCGGCGTACGGGGCTCGATCGGTGGCGATAACGATCGCCGACGGTCCTCGCGGCTCGGTGAGCGACGTCGAATATGCCTCTCTTCCCGCGTGGAGCGCCTTGGAGTCTCGTAATCCGGTGGGGGCTCGTTGGCTAACCTCTTCTTGGACTTGACGGGCTCGGTTAGCGTCTTGTCCTGCGATTCGTCCATCCATGTCAGGATGCGCTGGTGTTGCGGTCCGGTTTCGCTCCTATCGGATGCCGCGTCGGATTCACTGGCTTCTGCACGAATTTGCAGCTTCTGGGCTTCCAACCTCTTCTTCACTAACTCGGCTTCTAACTGCAGCTCCTTCTTCTGTATCTCCGCTAGCCGCTCGCTCGCCTCCAGCTCGGCTTGCGAGAGTCTGGCCTCGATGACGGTACTCGCTTGTGAGCACACGGACTGCGCACGGGTGTGCACGTGCGGAGTGCTCGCCTCCTTTGGAGTATCCTTCGGTCGTTGCGATGTGGTAACGTCTTTAACCACTGTCTTCGGATGACGTAACGGGATCGGTGTAGGTCTCGCAAGACGTCGCAGGCGTTTGTTCAGGTCCCTTCGCCATAGCAACATCGTATCTTGCGAGGGAGACCTCGGTGGCCTCTGGTAGACGTCGTCGATCGATAATGTAGCCGCTGCGCCTAACGGTTCCGCACTAGCAGCTCGATGGGTGACCGCTGCCGCGTCGGCCGACTCGCCAGGGGGGAGGGGAGGGCGCTCCGCGTCGGCGTCCTCAGTCCTCTCAGCGTGTTCGCGGGCAACCTCACGATGTTGGGCCGCCGCCGCGCCTTCTTCTAGGAAACGCTGCCTGTCTTCGTCGCTCTGTACCGACGTAGCCTTCTTGGTCCGAATTATCGGCATCTTGACGATGTCGCACGATGGGGTTCTTCACGCAGAGTAGAAGCTGATCTCGACGGTCTTGATGGGCTGACAGTTAATCCGGTTCGAAGGACCAGGAAAATATAGCAGCCCGCGGCGCTATATCTGCCGACGATAGCTCAATGGAGAAGGCACCGGGCTGTCGCCACCACTCCTACTGCCAAGACCGTGACCACGGCCCTCTACGTCGCCGCGTGAAGAGGAGCGAATACGATGCGCGAGGAGATAGCTAAATAAACTACTGTTTCGCACAAACTGACTTTTATTACACGCGATACAAAGGTATAAAAATACTCCTACAATCCCTACTACGCGATTGAACCGCTTCTGGTTCTCTTCCGGTTGGCTTCTTCTTGGTTTTCTTGAGGCTTCTTGTTGCTGGATCACTCGACGACTGACTACGATTTCTCTCCGTTCCTTCCTCGCTTATATACGAATTTCGTAGAAAAGGAACACCCTTACGATAAGGAGATAAGACGCGTTTCGATTCGTTCTGAATCAAGCCCTCTGATTGGTCGGTTACTTGATTCGGCTTTGTTCGGGTTAAATCGTGTTATCTCGTTATCGTTTACATAACTATAATTCTCACAAATATCTAATTATTGACTTAAATATTGCATAACACGCTAACTCGGTTACTAGGTCAGTGAAACAAAACAATAACACCTGTCCGACTTGCTTACTTCACGAATACAAAGCCTATTGTTCGCCCGCGCTCGGAACAATAGCCCGTTTCTCGACGGTTTACGGCATGCTATTATCTAATAGCTAGGATTACGATAATATGACCTATATTAGGGTGTTAAGCAATTCACGCTCTACGATTATACGTAACATTCAGTAGTCTAATTAAAGTAATTACTGCGATAATAACCTAAATATGTGCGTCTCATAGTACAACTGAGCGTAATCGAATTCTGTACGGGAAATTGACTGACCAATCACGATCGAGATTTTCTGTCTCGCTGTTTCTTACCTTTCCTTGTCTTTATTTACGTGTGATTGGCTATAATTATGAACCAATGAATAAGTTTTCTTTATTTTCTTATTCCTTCGTCCATCTCGCTCTTCGAATAAGGAATTGGGATTTAGGGTTTGCGTGACCTAAATATCGAATAATACCTGATATAACGAACGATTACATAATTCTTATGTCTAATAACAATCTAATTATATATTTGCCCTACCTAACGGATAAAATCTTTATTTCGAATACAGCCTTAATCGTATTTAAACTTAACTAATCTTAGCGTCATCTAAGGTTTTTCAGTCGCGTCGCTAACAGGTTCCGTACCCAAAAATTAAACGAGACCCTATTACTAAGACTCTGCTGTCCGTCCGTCTGTCCGTCTGTCACCAGGCCATGTGTACACAGTTGAAATTTTCACAGATGTATTTATGTTGCCGCTGTAATAACAAATACTAAAAAGTACGGAACCCTTGGTGGGCGAGTCCGACTCGCACTTCCGGTTTTTTGAAAATTCATTCCCGAAATAGTGAAAATAAATCGGCCAAGAGCATGTCGGGCCACGCTCAGTGTAGGGTTCCGTAGTTACTCTTCCGTCACAATAAGCTAAACTGGAGCTCATTTTATAATTATTTTATATTAAGGAGGAATTTGCTTTGCGATCCTAGCGAAATAACGGTACTTTTTCTATGGAATTCCATTCCGGGGGGAAACGTTTTCCACGAACTGAATCTTAACAAACTACTTTGATTTAGATGTGTTTCGCTTTTTTTTAATATAAAAAAAATTGTATTGCAAATTTTGAAAAAAAAAGGAAAACCTACAAGTAAACCTAGCTTTTCATAGTGTTAATTAATAACATACTTAAAAAAGCCGGCCAAGTGCGAGTTAGTTTTACTCGCGCACCGAGGGTTCCTTACAAACGTGGAATTATTATCTAGTGTAATTATAAAGGCGAAAGACTTTTGATCAGTACCCCTAGTGCAAATTTATTCGATAGCGAAACGTGACGTACGCGTTTGCGTTTAGTCTCATTTTGTATGGGATTTTCTGTTTCCAAAACGTCCTGCTTGGCGCGCTGATTCTAAATCCCATACAAAATGAGACTAAACGCAAACGCATACGTCACGTTTCGCTATCGAATAAATTTACACTAGGGGTACAGAAGTACTTACACTAAGTATAGTTGTCTAACTAATTTGCTCGATGTAATGCACGTATGTTGGTTTTTCACGTATCATGTGAACCGATTTCAAAAATTGTTCTTTTATTAGAGAAAAGGTGTCTTTAATGTAATCCGAAAAAACTTTTAAGTGTAATAAACATACGTAAAGTTCGTTAATTTGTAAATTTTAATCGGAAATGTTATTTGTTAATTAAAAAAAAGTTATCAAGATAGAGGTCTGTACCCCTAGTGTAAATTTGATCGACATCATAACGTGACGAACGCGTTTGCGTTAAGTCTTATTTTGTATAGGATTTTGAGTTTCCAAAACGTCCCGCTTGGCGCGCTCTTTCTAAATCCAATACAAAATGAGACTAAACGCAAACGCGTATGTCACGTTTCGAAATCGAATTTATTTACACTAGGGGTACTGATTACATTTTTCCTGTAAAATGTATAGTAATGTTAATATTATGTCACAAATTCATAATTTTTCTTCGGTAAACTTCGAAGATAAGGCCCCCCTTGTAATAATAAAGGGGGGAATGGTATTCTTTTCACATTTTCCTTCATAATTATTTTTTTTTTCCACTACGAATATTTTTTATTTTTTTTGCAATTACCAATTTGAGCTCTTTCAAACGATTTCTACTTGACTTAGTAACTACACTTTAAAATTTTGCCCACTCTTCATATCGGGCATTTTCCATAGTTATTAAAAAATTAATACTTTCAACGTGTCTGGGTTTTTCATAAGTATTCCAAATTTCAATTTGATAGCTTAAGTAGTTCATGTTATTTATCGATGTGACAGATAGACAGACCGAAGGACGGACAGAAACTCTCTTAGAAAAAACGTACCTACATACATTTAGGTACATTTGAAATACTTTATTGTGAAGTGTTTCATTTATTACATTAAATCCTTACATACAAACTAAAATCAAACACAAGAATATCATATTAACAAAAAAAAACATAATAATCATTGTTGTTAAGTTGGTAATGTTACATAATGTATTTATATATCATGAAAATATAAATACACATAATAAAATTGTATTTGACTTCGTTTTTTATTTAGACTTAAAACTGAATAAATGTTTGTATGGCTAGGAGATAATTAAAAGTTTGTACCGAACCCTCGTTGCGCGAGTTAAAAGAACACGCACTTGACCAGTTTTGAACATTATAATTCTGCTTGATGTTGTAGCACCAAAATTTTCTTCATGACAGAATTTGTGACATTCGGTTTTTATTGTTGCAGGTAGAACAGCGAAGACAGCTTATTTTCTACTTCATCTTAGCCATTTCCCTTGACTCCTTGAGGACTACGGTTCACTCGGCTACCTCAGAAGACAACAAATGCTAGAAAATTAAACAAAACAAAAACCGTTTTACAACATGTTTCCCCACCCTATAATCATCACTCTAATCATCGTTTCCATTATTCCAAGTTATGTTAACTCCAAAACCATTGAGACCACGACAATAAGTAATTCTCAAATAAATAAAAATGTAATAACAGACGAATCAAACGCAATCAATAAAACTGTTGACAATCAGATTGATGCACCTAACGTGACATGCAGGGGAGATCCAGCGTACTGCAACATAACCAAAGAGGAATACATAGACATGTTAAATAACTATATATTTCCAAAGCCGCACGAGTGGGGCCTAATAGCTACACATTCAGTGATTTTTGTGGTGGGCCTCGTAGGCAACGCCCTGGTGTGTATAGCGGTATTCAGGGATTCTTCTATGAGAGGCTCGGTGACGTACCTCTGCCTGGTGAACCTGGCGGTGGCAGACTTTCTGGTGATCTTGCTGTGCTTGCCGCCGACTGTGGTCTGGGACGTCACTGAGACGTGGTTCCTGGGGGAGATATTGTGCAAAACTCTTGTATATTTTCAGGTAAGACATGCTTTAATATATTGACGACCGGTCTCGCCTAGTAGTGACCCTGCCTATGAAGCCGATGGTCCTGGGTTCGAATCCCGGTAAGGGCATTTATTTGTGTGATGAGCACAGATATTTGTTCCTGAGTCATGGATGTTTTCTATGTATTTAAAGCATAGTTCACATAGAATTGGTACGCACTAGAAGATTGTTATTTTTTTAAGTAAATAAAATAAGAAAGTTATATGAATAGTGAATTTTAAATAGTAATGTATTTAACTCTCAAATATGTATAAATTAAAAAAAAACTCTGTTATGTAAATTATTACGAATTGTTTTCATAATGGACCCCCTTCATCTTCTGCACAACACTTTTTCGACATTTTTGGCTGAATTTTGTTTGAGTGACCTTGGGACTTTTTCCCCAAAATCTTGTTATTTGTTCCAGACCTACGATTAGTTTGTATTTTCTTTTCGGCTGATAGAGTCTCCTTGTAACGTTTTCTGACCCTACAAATACTAGCTTTTAGCATCTTAAGCGACTTAGCTGTCTTCGTCCGGGATCGATAAGAATTTTCGAAGTATTTGTGCACGATCAATCTCCTTTTCTCAATTTTCATGTTCGAAAAATTTAAAATGCATAAAGCTAGAAAAATAATATTTTTATCTTTAATACTTTGAAGGTTGGTAATTGAACAGTAACTCTCATTTATTTCCCGCCATGGAATTATTATTTTTTAAACATTGCTAATTATGTGCCAATTCTATATGAACTAAGCTTTAAGTATTTGTATATTATATATATCGTTGTCTGAGTACTCACAACACAAGCCTTCTTGGCTTACCGTGGAACTTAGAGCTGATTTAGACGGCACGTGAACTCGCATGCGATTTTAGTTCACTTAGTCAATTTGTGTAAGAATGTCTCTATAATATTTATTTTATACTTTTATATTTTATACTACTTTATTCTTTTTGTAATTGGTTCTTTTTTTGTAGGTAAGTATATTTTCACCACACCAACTAATAAAGGCTCTCTTGAGTATTTAAAAACGAATTAAAAAGGTTCATTTTATCCCCATGTGGGGCAAAGTAATCAAACACAAATTTTGAGTTGTTTCCTTATGTCAGCTGGTAGAATTGACTTTTAAATGATGATTTTGAATGACATATATTTTTTATTACGTTTATTTGGATTTGATTTGGTTTGATTTTTTTTTGGTATTTCATAGTTAATATTTTCCTCACGTTGGTGTGATGAAAATTTTGTGTTTCACTAGGAGGCAAAGTCTGTTCAACCTCCGTGCCTTGAAACCCTCGCAACGTTTAAGATTCCACTTTTCGAACCACTCGCTATGCTCGTGGTTCAATTTTGGAATCATTCGCTTGCTGCTGATACCTGAGTATCAATATTAACACGAGCGGTTAAACAACAACTCTGCCCCCTTGTAAAACAAATAACTATTTATAGTTTTTGATTTTATTTTATTTCTAGATTTATTGACAATAACAATATACATAATGGATATATACAGATGATTACTATAACTAGCTTATATCTAAAATAGGCCCTTGAGGCATTGTACCAAGGATGCTGGCGGCATTTCCTCGTTGTATCGCAATACTGATACGATTTCTAGATTTAATTTTGTAATTTAGTTCATATATAGGTTATTTAAGAGCTTTATCTTAATGTATTAAAACTCTAAACTGATAAGAATGAAATTTGTTCCCGAGATAGTTTGCAGCCCGAGAAACATAGGATAGTTTCTATCAACCACGATTATCCCACGCCGACAGTCGCGCAGGAAGCTAGTGTCCCATACTTTTGATCTTTCGTTATCTCAATATTTCCCTGTAAATTAACCTCAAGCGGATTCATCAAATGAAACAATATAAACGAATTATATCGCGTAAAATGGAGTTCGTATACATTTCAAGGTTAACTTTGATTAAATTAGTTTACCCGTGACCCTATGTGCTGGTAAATTGCTCAAAATTGTTTTATTTGATGAATAATTATATTATAGAAGTGGTTGTAATAAACATACGGGTCAAAAGATATTAGATTTGGGGGCATATATACACATATTGAGCTATAAATATGTACCTATTCAATTTCTATCTGTTTTCACCAAAGAACCTTAAAGAATATATAGTTATTTGGTTAAAAAGGGGGTAAAGTTGTTGTTTAACTCCTCGTTGAGAGAATTGATAGCCGAGTAATCGAAAGATTCCAAAAATTGAAACACAAGCGTAGCGTGTGGTCTGAAAAATGGAATTATGAGTGTTGCGAAGGGTTCAAGGCACGGGAGTTAAACAAACTTTGCTACAGAGTCCGAGTGAAAAATACTGACTAAAACATTACAAATCAAATACAAATTAACGCTATTAAATATTTATACTTTAAAAAGTCAAATCCACCAGCCAACAGGAGAAAACCACTTAAAATATTTATCAAATTACTTTTCCATTCTTGTGGATAAAAAGCCACTTTCTGCCTTTACGAGCTAGTGTGGTGAGAAAGTATATTTTTTATGTTTATGAAGTTTTTTTTTCTCAATGATGAATCCAGCACAATCAGCTGTTCCTGGTAGAAATTTGGTAATATACCAATTATCATTGTGGTAACGATTTGTTATCGATGAATTATTTTTCACCACACCGCGCAAAAACTTATGAGAAAGTTGCGTTGTATCCACATGTGTGGCAAAGTAATCAAATTTCGAGTTGTTTCCTGATGTTGACTGGTAGAATTGACTTTTAAATGATAAATATTTAATAACCTTCATTTGATATATTTTTTACATTATTTTCCTCGCGTTGGTGTGGTGAAAAATGAAAAAATGGCATAATTTGTTTAACCCTCGTGCTTTGAAACCCTCGCAACGCTCAAGATTCCATTTCTCGAAGCACTCGCTACGCTCGTGCGTCAATTTTGGAATCTTTCGCTTGCTCGGTTATCAATAGTAGCACGAGCGGTTAAACAAATAACTATTTACGGGTACAAAATGTCCGTCTGACACATAATAGGTCAATACTTCAATCGGTCAACCGTGCTAGATCGACACCTATTTAAGTTTGCACTGAGTCCAGATATTTGACCAAGCCGTATTTGCCAACAGTCGGTGTCGGTGACGGTGTCGGTCCTCACCCTGACGTTCATCGCGCTGGACCGCTACTACGCCATCGTGCACCCGTTCAGCCACCGCCGGCAGAACGAACCCATCGTGCACGTCAAAACCACTATCTGCATCATTTGGATCGTGTCGCTCTTGTTCAGTAAGTTACACCAGCCTAGACTCGCGTTTATACGATTGAAAATTCGCGTTTGCGTTGCGTACTAACGCGAATTTTCTGAAGATTTGCAGATATAGTTTCTTTCTCGTGACAAATGGTCAAAAATATGCCTAGAACAATAATCATCGACTTTAAACGCCGAAAAATGGTCTTTTACACTATATAGAAATAAAAAGAAAATATGGAGTGCTCACTCTATACATCAGTTTTGGTACCAAAACGCTTATTATTTTCGAAGTCGACATCTTGCATCGAGTAGCGGAATTATCAGTACCGCTACTGTACGCGACTGACGAAAATTGTAATTCTCAACAATTGGAGTTGAAAATAGATTTCCGGTTATAATATTAGCTGAAAATGATTGAGCATTCGTCGCAACATCTATTGTCAAGTAGCAGTACTGATAATTACTGATACTCGATGCATGTCGACCAGGAAAATAATAAGCGTTTCGGTATCATAATTAAAGACGGAGACGAAGAAAAAAATACTTTATTTAACAGAATAATTACAAAATATTTATTAGACAGCTGTTTTTACTCAGTGCAAGAGTTCTTAGATAGTTAATTATAGTAATAGTATTTAATATAAGTAGTAGGTTAGATATCGCAACCTAAACATATTTGTAACTGTTTAAAAGATGTATATGAATATAATATATGATGCATGATCGCTTGGTCATTTAAAAACAAATATTAGAGATAGCCTTAAGCCATAGTTATTAAGTTATATTGCAGTGTCCTACAGGGTTTCATAGCTGTACCAATATAATGTACCAACCTGTATAACCTATGAAAGCAATAAATACACTGATTACTGATTAACTGGGGGGACTGAGTACTCTATGCTTACTTCTTATTTTTCTATGATTACACGAAGTAAATTGCATTTGTGCGACAGCCCGTAGAATACTTCAGCTCGACTCACAAACAACCGTAAAATAAGTTAGAGGCCCTTCCATCGTTAAGGAATTTACCCTTTCCTTACTGAGAAACGTGTTTATGGTGCCTTGGGGATGCCGCCATTGCCGCAACGAGCGTAAAAGTTCTAACTGACCATTTAGTTTGCATTTAGGTACTTACGTAGGCGAAACGTTAGGTTCCTCGTAAACAAAATCGCCACTTCTTTTTTTATCACACTTGCTCGAAAAAGATCTTATTTCATGCAGGTGTACTGAAGGACAAAGGTCCATATTGTTCCCGCGGGCGTTATGGATTGTGAAAAAAAAAACATCCATAGCGAGTTATAGCTTTTTTAAAGTTATGTCACTTATTCATACAAACCAAGTGGCATAAATGAATTTTACTTTTCAAATACTGACGTTTATAATTTAATATTTATGTTCATGTTTAAAATTATTTAATTTGATTACGAGGGGGGTAAGTTAGATTTTGGATACGAGGATGGTAATTCCCGACAGCTGCAGGCTGGAGGGAATTAAAGACCCGAGTTTGCAATATTCTTACCCCCGGAGTTACACACAATGTTTTTCATCACACTTGCAAAGAAAGTACTAAATTATAAGCGAAATAATTCTTAAATACGGTGACTTACCAAACATTCGTCCGCCATTTTGTAATATCTTGACAGGTTAGGTATCGAAGGCACAGACGTGTTCGGCATACAGCCACATTGAAAATTGTGTCAAAATATTTTAAACGGCTGTTAAATTAATCAAATTAAATAATTTTAAACATAAACAATAATATTAAATGATAAACTTCAGTATTTTTAAAGTAAAACTCATTTATGGGAGGGAGTTATAACTTTTTTTTAAATTATGTTACTTATTCATACAAACCAAGTAGCATATTTGTAGGTGATTTGTAGTTATATTTGTTTGTATTTTTTTATAGTACGTCGGTGGCAAACCAGCATACGGCCCGGCTGATGGTAAGCAGTCTCCGTAGCCTATGTACGCCTGCAACTCCGGAGGAGTTACATGCGCGTTGCCGACTGTATTTGTTTGCGGCGCGTGCGTGCCAACTCTAACACTGTCCTGCGATGGCAGCATGGTTCCATTTTTATCACTTGTCATGCACTATGCCCGTCACTTTCGCGCTTACATGCTTGTTAGAACGTGACAGGTATGGTGACAAATGATAAAACGTCGACCATCTTAGCCCTCCTGTTGGGCGATGTGAGTGCGAAAGTGACGGGCATAGTGACAGGTGATAAAAATAGAACCATGCTGCCATCGCTGGAGATGATTGCAGACCGTCTCGACTGTCCCTATATCACCCACTGTTGCAAATAGGCTTGTGAAGACAGGTGTCGGCTAGTTAGGAAAACTATCATTATTATTATTTGTAATTTTAACTGTATATTTTATTGAAATTATCCGTTATTGTCTATTTCTATTATAATAGGTAAAGTTTTAATACGAAGGCAGTACTAAAAGTCTTCACACAGTGAAATATAAGCTTTGTTGTTTGAAAATATAACTGTTTGTTTTAATGAGGTACAATATATTTGGTTTTGATGTGTACTCGTATATTAGGAATGCTGGCAGTTTGAAAATGGTACGTCAATCATTATTAGGGTTCGTAGTAACCTAGTAACTCTTATAGTTTCGCGCTGTCTGTCTGTCTGTCCTGTGAGCCGTTTTTGAGTTATTGTATAAAAATCTCCACTCCTTAGTAAAAATGCGTACAAAACGCTGCGAACGTACTTTCCTTATGCTTGTAGTGTACATGATACTTACTAATGAATGGCTCCCGTGCCCCCGTTTAGCATGTTCTGACAGAATGGTAACTAGGAAACCCTACACTGAGCATTTTTATATATTAAGAGAAAGTTTTCAATTTAGAATTTTATTCGACTTTCTATGTGCTCAGTCGACAACAAAGTCATAGGTACCAGGCGTCGAGTCTGATCTTACTTCTTGTGCTACTGTTTGCAGTAGGGTTTATAAAGCTTTCGCACAAAATATACTAGTGGTTCTTTGAGCTGTAGACCTCGCGATAAGGTTAGAAAATTTAAAACTTCATCACAGTGAACTCACAATGAGCTTAAGCGCCATAGACCCTATTGGTGTTTACGTCCTTTATGCCGATTTCCACGTTTTGAAAAAATCCAAAAACTGAATCTGCAAAATAAAAAAATCATCATGGAATCTGGTAACAAAAATTGGGACATCCAGACATACGAAAAAAAAATTGCTCGAGTCAAAACGGAGATCTTCGTTAAGGCTTCGGTCAACAAGTAAAGCATCATGCATGATTCATGCCAATTCCAACCGTTTTTCTGGTAGGTTTGAATTCAGTACGTGTCAGAAAAGCTTAAAGTTTTAAAATCAATTTTATGAACTCGCGATTTCTAATTTATCAAATTAACAAAGAAGCGCCTATAACTGCTGCGTCTGAATAAATAGGGTAATCGCTTTTGTAATTAGTCACGACTAAACAAATGATTAATTGGGTTAATTAGGCCACCTCGAAGTTTGTAAACGAATTACCCTTTGAATAAGCCTGGGGAATAAGGACATGTGGAGCGTATTGGCACGTGAATGTTTAAAATGTTTGTCCTCGTTTCTAAAAAGTCGTACATATACAAAACTAGTTAAAACCTCAATGTAAAATAACAACAGCTCTATTAAACTTTGCAATTACGAATAAGGACACACATTCAACGATACCTATGCGTAGGTAGGTTCCAACACTGCAGCTATATGGCCCACAAGTTCAATAGTATAAAGTTCTTTTAGATTTTGTCGTAGTTTATTATTCCATTTATAAGAATCTTCAGAGATAAAACTACGACATCAAATAATTGAAATAACATTCGCACCTAAACATTATCAACAATATTTAAGTTTATTTTGGACTAAAGTTGGTTTTACGGTAGCTAAAGGTGGAGTCACACTATTCTAATCATTAAGTTACGAGTATTATTACTATAGAGAAGCCATACCAAACAATGAAAATATCGCAATCGAAACCTGAACGCGACTAAAACATCGTAAGGGCATTATAATTCACAGCTCTTACGCGTTTAGGTCGCGATTCACGCTCCGCTTCTACGGTTTGTTGTCAAAGCAACAAGTCATGGCGCAAAATATTGGTTCTCTGCGTCGGTTGTATACGTAGTAATAATGATTCAATGGTTCTTATTATATTTCGAGGCTTTCGTAGTCTACAAAGAACGTCTGTGTCGGTTACTTATCCGGTCGCAGCTCTGCCCTGTGGCCATTAGGGCTAGAATAATGTTATTTAGCATTAATTTAAATAATAATCACACCCAAAAAGGTGGTAAAATATAATCTAGTTAAAAAGTGTGGGCTGTAATCCGAAATAATGAATGAAAGGGGATTTTTCTGCGAAATTAATGTTAATAACATTTTCTTCTGAAGTAGGTACATTTTTGAATTTGAAGATATAAAATTATAGACAATTAAGTGTGACGCTGTATCCTGCAAATAGTTTGCAACGCTGTACACGATGGCCCAGCGCTGGACGAGCGAGACATGGCCATGCGATGCTTGAGAGCACGCACTAATGGAATGGGACATGGGTCAAATCCGTACGCACTATCGCCGACCTACTACCTTTGCGGATGAAAACTGGCATCGTAGCCATCCCATCCCCATCCCGTCGTGCCATAAGCCATCCGACACCACTGCCCTCCCTACTTGCTGTCCCATCGTCTAGAGGAGCCATTATACTAACAAAAGATCTTTCTACCTGTGGAAACTTGTAATTGGCTTACTGTTTTTATTTCGAAACCTATTTTGTTACATTAGCTGTAAGTTTTCGCAAGAAAAAAAAAAGTATAATTCGCGGATAAAACAATAATCTCAGACATACAACGCACCATTATTTACGCATTTCTTGTAATTGTTTGCATATTGTGAAACGCCACATTGCAAATTTACGGCATGAAAATCGACGATTCCGTCAGATAATTTGTATGTCCCCATATTTCATATCCAGAATTATTTTAACGACCTGTCTGGTCTAGTGGGTAGTGACCCTGCCTATGAAGCCGATGGTCCCGGGTTCAAATCCTGGTAAGGGCATTTATTCGTGTGATGAGCATGGATATTTGTTCCTGAGTCATGGGTGTTTTCTATGTATTTAAGTATTTATAAATATTTATATATTATATATATCGTTGTCTAAGTACCCTCAACAGAAGCCTTATTGAGCTTACTGTGGGACTTAGTCAATTTGTGTAATAATGTCCTATAATATTTATTTGTTTATGGATTTCCGTAGTTAAGAAAGACCTAGAGAATAAGAATATAGACCCAACGACGACCCGGAACAGATATAACTGGAGAAAATTGATTAGGAGACCCGACCCTAAATAAAAATGGGATAAGGCCAGAAGAAGAAGAAGAAGAATATTTATTTATTTATTTAAGCTCAATGTGGAAAAGACAATTTATAAGAGAAGACCGCCTACAAGCTCTTTCGTAGCTTTTAACTCATACACGACGACGCGCAGATATGTCAAATCTAACCATTAATGCACGCGCCATCGTGATTGACATGATCTATATTCCATTTACAGAAGGTCGGGAGAGCAGAAGGATTGTATAAGGTCGTTCTTTCTGACTCTGTTTCAGCGTTGTGCGTATACTTGCAAACACGATACTTCTTGCCCTGTGCATTGAACTTTATTATTACTTCGTATAGAACCGTCGTGCTCCTTGCGTTGATGTTGGCCGACAGCAACTCTCGTTTTGACAGATCTTTGTCACTCGCCGAGGATCTTGTGATAGACATTAAGTTATCACTTCTACGGCGTCAAACGTCCTGAGCGCCGACGCCATTCATGGCGCTTACGGCGTTACGAAACAGGGACGTTGAATCTCACGATCAAAATTTGTAAGCGCTGTAGAAATTTTTACACTTACGACGTTTTGGTTGAGTGGTTTACCTCGCCCCCCCCCCCCCCCCCCCACCGCCTACAGATTGCGATTCCTTCATTGTTTGAATTGACGTCTCTGTGTCTCTATATGAAATAATACGAGTAATAACTTAGTGGCCTTATGACCTTCACAGTCGGTTTTCGCCATATACCTTATTACAACAAATTCAAATCTATTATTATTTGTATACTTCGTTTTTGTATTTGTAGTCCATTCCGTTAAAAAATACATCAATTCAGTTCGATACACAATAAAAGAAGAAGAAATAAAACGATTTTAATATCCAACGCAAGCAGGAGAGATTATTGTGACTCAAATTAGAAATACTACTCACTTTACATGCCTACGCACAATGTTTTCCTAAAAAAGTCTCTTTGTACTTTTTATACGTCGATCTAAATTATAAAATTCCAATGAAAATGAAAGTAAAGAAAAAATATATCTAAGAACAGACAAGGACGCCTCCATGTTTAAGTAAATTATATACCTGTAATTACAATAAATCCCCAAGGGTGTTACACGAGTAGGTATGTCTTATTTTTAAAAATAAATTAACACAGATTCTGTATACTAAGGAAATGCTTTTATAAAATAAGCCTGCTAATACTCTAATGCCTTCACTTGTTTTAATATTAACTAGCGACCCGCCCCGGCTTTGCATGGGGAGTAAAGCGTAATAAAACAATACACCTCATACTTATTACAAAATAACACTAAATAAAAACAATAAAATACATATGCCTCTGTATCTTCGAAAATGTATTGTCCATGATTTTATTATTATTAGGGAGCCCCGCGTTTCACGCGGTGTAGGCCAGTGGGTATGTTGGGGCGTGAGCCAGGTAACCGTTTTCGAGTTAGCTTGTATAGTGTACAGATCAATTTTATTATAATAGCAGCCACATCGCCCACAAAACGACGAAGATTGATTCAAGATTGAGTGGGGAGCGACTCGCAACAGCCGTCGCAGCCGAAAGGCCGACACGGCCACTCATACCTCCCGGAAGGTATCTCTCCATTTATAGATGAAAACGGAATAAAAATCAGTTCAGTAGTTTTTGAGTTTATCGTGAACATGCAGACAAACGCGGCGGGAAATTTTGTTTTATACGGTGTAGGATTATTTCTAAGTACTTTTATTATTCGAAAACATGGGGGCGTAAAATATCTTAAATTGTTTTCAAATACAATAATGTTAACTCTTTACTTCACCGTCGAAAAATAATCCTTATTCAATTAATTCCTCGCTTCAATTCTAATAAGATTCTTCATACACAACAATTTGGCTTTGCCAAAAATAGATCCACTGATGATGCGGGTATAAGTTTAATTAAATTCATCTTGCAAGCTTGGGATGGGTCTTAGGACGCGATTTGCGTCGTCTGCAACCTTTTCAAAGCCTTTGATTGTGTAGACCATAAAACGTTAATTACCAAGCATTATTTCTATGGCACTCAAGTACAAGCATTCAATCCTTTACACTCATATCTATTAAAGAGGAGCCAAAAGGATGCTTTAAATAGCGCCTTTTCATCAGATGAAGTAGTAGAGCTGGGTGTGCCGCAGGGATCGATTTTAGGCCCTTCTCTGGGTCTGGTTTACGTAGGTCATTTACGTCCTATATTGTGAGCCAAAATACCAGCATTGTCATGTCCGCCGATGGCACTTCGTTACTTTTCAAGGTGAACAGAAAAGACTGAACTTGCTGAGCCAAACGACCCTCTATCTTAAGTGTGTTATTGGTTTGCTGCAAATAATTTTAAGAAGAATTTACAAAAAAAAAACAATTGTTTTAAATTCTCTTTGTTTAATATGGGAAATGTACATAAGTGACATGAATTATTGAGAGATAAAGAAATTGAATTGAAAAAATGTTTATTACCTCCAAGCAGGAACGGGTAGTGCATATTATGTTTACATGGAATTTGAAATATATATATATATATCAATATTTACATAAATGAAAGAGTAAATGAGAGAGAGAGAGAGAGAGAGAGAGAGAGAGAGAGAGAAATATATGAATTGATGTGTCGGAAGAAACCTTTTGTTAGGGATTAGTTACTCACTGTTTTAAGGTGAAATATGAATTATTGACAAGTTTATTTACTGAACCACGAAACCACGTTTTCCCCGAATATAGTGGCTTTTGTTAACACGTGTTTATTTTATTTCCTAGACTGCCCGGACCTCATTACACTGACGACCGTGCAGCAGCCTCTACGTTTCGACTTGCCGCACATGGTGCAGTGTCAACCCACCTGGTCCGCCCACGCGGATCTTGTTTGGCACGTCATCAAAATCGTCTTCATGTACGCGTAAGTGTCAATGCCTTAATTTTGAGGGTAAATTTAAAAATTCAGGGCTATTTCTAGTGGAATTCGCAAGCTAAGCACAAAACATAGTCAAGTTCTATTTCCTTTCTCAGTACCGTTTATCTAGTACGGTCGTATTAGTTATATATTTTTTTTAAATAATTCTCAAAATAAAGCATATCAATACACAAAATAATAATGAAATTATTACTTAAGACTAGCTGTATCATTACGTTATTTATGTAAAATCGATTGCACAGTAAAAAAAATTACGTAAGGCGAACCTACTACTACTACCTAATGCCAGAAGGCATTCTCTCCCAGTTAGGTGTTAGAAATATTTACAGAGTAAGAAAAAATTAATATTGAAATGTATAATATAAAATATATATACTTTGTCTTTTACCCAATTTATACTTCAAATATTAGGAATTTCGAATACTTCTGTATGTAACTCTTCAAATATCTGTTACATCATGATTCTTAGATACGAAACGCGTTATAGAATGATGTATTTTTATGAAAACAAGCATGGTCGGTCTCGGTTTGCACTTATTTTATACAGTAAATATTTACGTGCAAAAAATGTTTGATGGGCCAATGAAAATAGCTGGTTGGACAGTAATTTCTAAGATTTAATATACCTAATGATGCTTGGATTATAACATTAACACATGTTTCGTACGCAGACATAGACGAGATATACGGCCAATTATATACGTTTCCCTTCTTTCTTTTTAAGTTGGTTACCACTCTTTGACACAAGGTAACAAATTGAAAAACCGTACATATATCATTTCACCTGTCTTCTGCGAAAACTTTATTTATATCATTTCACCTGTCTTCTGCGAAAACTTTATTAATTTCAAATAATAATATGTATCAACAAAAAAATTTTAACTTTGTATCAAGATTTTCATACAATATTTACACTTCCTATACAAAGGTTTTAATGTTTTCTTGGATATTATTGCCCCCTTGTTTCAGTTTTAGTTCTAGTATTAGTTTTACCAGGCTTCACTGAAAATCAGCGTCACGTAGTGTGTCCTAGGAATCACTTCGTGATATCAAGGTGAGTGAAGACATATTCGCGCAATTTTCTGTTCGTTTAAATAAAATTGTGTATTATGTTCTTTTTATGCTAATAAATTATTCTAATCTAAATAGCTGAACCGTACTAGATAGCTAAGAAATTAATAAGTAATATGAACTATCCAAAAAGATTACACAGGTCACCGGTGAACGCACAGCTGGCAGTTTCCTCGTTCAAAGAATTGGTCTTTTTAAGGTTCCGTAGCCAAGTGGCAAAAAACGGAACATGTAGGCTAATTTAATCGTTGTTGCAGGGTCCCGCTGGTGCTGCTAGGAGGCGCATATTCTTTGATCATCTTGGAGCTGTGGAGGTCGGAACAATTCCCCGGGCAGGCGCACTGCAAACACATTAATGAAAGTAGGTTTTATTTACTTCCTATTCAGAGTATGATACACCCGCCATCAGATATATCAGAGCGGCCGAGTTGCTAAAAAATATCTGAACACGTACTCTAACGTCTTGACATTAGAGGCGTGTTCAGATATTTGAGAGCACCTTGGCCGCCCCGATATATCTCATGAAGACTGTATTTTAACATTGTTTGTTGTAACACTCATAAAGCAACACTTTAAACTTTTGACTTTGATTAAATTTAATAGACGTTTATTATTCTCAAATATTTATTGTTGTTATAACAAAGTTTGAATATCTGAAAACAAGGTAAACACGTTCTTACTATTAAGACTAGACAATATTTATTTAATTATTAATTAATTATTCCATCAAACTACAATGTAGGCTAGCCTACTTACCAGAATAAATAAAGAAAACCAAAACATGTACATTCATGAGTACATGAAAATATATATACTCGTATTTTACAAGCTTTTATTTACTTTCACCTGACCGTTGTCTGTTTGTAATCAAATCTTGCAAGTTAAATTTGACCCACTTCCCGGTTTCCGATGAAGCTCAAAATTTGCATACATATGTAAGTCGGGTGACAATGCAATATTATGGTACCATCGAGATGATCTGATGATGGAGACAGGAGGTGGCCATAGGAACTCTGTGATAAAACAACGTAACCTAATTGTGTTTGGGGTTTTTAGAATTGTCTCGATGAGTATTAGTTACTTGTGGAAAGAAAAGTACAGTCAGCGATAAAAGCTTGTACCAAAAGTGAAATTTTTGCCAAAAACTTATTATAAGCTTTTATTTAATTTGCAATGTAACTGTTTGTACGGGTCAAATCTTGCAAGTTAAATTAGACCCACTTCCCGACTTCCAATGAAGCTGAAAATTTGCATACATATGCAAGTCGGGTGACAATGCAATATTATGATAACATCGAGCTGATCTGATGATTGAGACAGAAGGTGGATAGAGGAAGTCTGTGATAAAACAACGCAACCAATTTTTTATACACCATGTCGGTGGCTTATAAGCATACGGTCCGCCGTGTCTATCTGTCTGCCTGTGGCATCCTAGCTTTCTAACGGATGGCCCGATTTCGATGCGGTTTACGGCTTTTGCGGTTCGTAGCTATATTTCATTGAAATCGATTTAGCAGTTTGAAGAGTAGTAGCTCATTTCCATAATTATGTATTTTAGCCTCATTCATATTTTCTCAACCCATCAGTATATTATCAGATTGACTTTTACCAGAATTAAATTAAAACCGAAAGATCAATAAATACCCCGGCTAGAGTTTCCTACTCGTATAATTAACATTCCTGTGAGCAATATTTACGCAGAAGTATTTTGCGTTGAACCCTCAGACCCATAAACAACAGATATTGCTGTGGATTTGTTTGTTCTTGGAGATTGATTGATTGGACTGCTTGGGCTGGGGCGTATTCACATTGTAGCTAAATGGTTGATAATATTGTTTGGAGAATTTATTTTAAGGAACGGTTTTAGAGCTCAATAATCTATAACAGTAGCTGAGGGCTGCTCGCCTGGCGGTAAAGTGTGTGTTCTTTAAACCAATTGGTCGTAGGATGAAACCGGCCCGCAATTTTTGAAAATTGTAGTTGCTATTAAATGATCTCAGTATTTTTTTCTGCACGTCTATTGCCAAGCCATCTTAATATTAGTTTCGAATTCTATGAAACTTAAAATAGACGTCAATAAGTGACGTAAATAAATGAAACAGTTGTCACCAATTAAGAACATTGAGAACCTCCCTAATCTGAACGGGAACTTTCTAAGACGGACTGACTTTTAGAAAACTGGAAATATGTTCTTCAACTTGCACAACTGTTTTTGTATATATGTTGCGGTTTTCATCGATTTTTGACGTTATTGAGTCGTTACATTTGCACTACAGATATAATTATATTAAGACACAATGCGCGGCTATCGGTTCTTCAATCTTTTATCTCCATTCTGTTCTGCCGGATTTTGGAAGAAATAAAAACGTATATTTTTATGTCTAAAAAAACACTTTTTTCGTTACTCGATTATTGTGAAGGATTTTACATATACGAAGTCGACATATTTGGGTTCATATTTGAAAACTTTTTAAAAACTGGTCAGTATATTTAATTTTAAACTTATTAACACAAAATAACCAGGTTTTTGGCCTAAAATTGATGCCAAATATCTCGAAGACAATGAACTTTAAAGTAAATATGGGATAGTATATTACTTAAAACAGTTGCTGTTAATATGATAAGCTACAAAAAATATTAGAAAAGTTAGGGATTCAGATCGAAGGTCATTGGCACCACGGAGCCCCTTAAGTAGTTGCTCATGGGTGAATGAAAACATTGTGAGGAAAATGGACATAATCTCAATAAACAACCCCTCGAGCGGCAAAGCCATAACTTACACCATTCAGTTTCTTGAACCGTATATACGAGTACGTGGAGTTACTCTTCAGTAAATAAAAACATCATGAGGAAAATGAACATGATCAATAAAACTTATTTCCGCTCTGGGATGGAAGGTCAGATAGCAGTTTCGCTAAAATGATGAGGAATCCATATTATTTATTAAAAAAAAGAAATAGTAGATTATCAACTAAGGCATGAAAGGCACTGATGAGATATTTTGCCGCAGGAATGAAGTAAGTATAATTAAGGTACGAGGTATTCATTATGAGTATGTAGACTGCTAAAATCATAACACATACCGTAGTCGGGTAAAATGCGTAGGCTCGGAATACCTTAAGAGGACAAACGTGTGAAACTGCCTAAGGTATCCAATATGTATGCTAAGCAGACCCTTTCCCTTGGACACCTGGCTATTTTGATAAGATCAAGCAAAGGACGACAGATTGTAGGTAGAGGGTGAAATGTTTATCTTCAGGTCATGGATCTAATGCAATAAATGTAACATATTCTCTAAAATTACGTTAGAATATCCACAACTTGACGGTACTAGTTAGAGTAGTGGGAGGTGTCTTCCGGTGACTAAGAACGTGACGACACTTTTGAAATTATAAAAATTATAATAATTATAGTTCACGTGATGAAACCCGGTTTATTTATAACGTGTATAATAATTACAAAATTTTAAATTAAAACCTTATAAAAAACAGTCATTGATAATTGACAACATTTCATAGACCCTTTAATTTTATTGGTTCTCCACGAACGACGAATACGCTGAGTCAAGTCTTGTCTCAATCGAAAAACAAAAAACATTACTTGGCGTAATAAATCTGACATTGTCCTTGTCAATATTTGAACTGGTTCATGATTGTTTTAAATTTTTTTTGATAAAATATTAGATTTCTACGACGATTTGGATATAATAACGAATACTGATATATGAATACGACACCAGGCTTTCAGACAGATACAACGGACCGACGGATAAACACTTAACGAATGTAATTTAGTAAAATGTTTGTCCGATGTCTCCGACGAATCATTCTAGCAGGGAATATCATAAGGGACAAAACAATATTTGGTATGCTTTGGAGGAGTATACCTCATCGATCCAAACGGCTTTGTCCATTTTAAAAACGATTAGTAGACAGGAAGTTAACTATGTTAATAAATTTCAATAAATACGTCGTTAATTGATAATGTCGAACCCAATATGACATGATAGCCAAGATTTTCTCATGATAAATGACAATAGCGTGACTGACTCTGTCTTATCGTGTCGTAGAATTGGTAAAATCATATTTTTTTTATTCATCTATAGTTTTTGTACTAAGCGACATTCAATTTATATTAATATTCAGAAATTCATACTACTCGTAAAATTTTAAGTTTAAAATAAATAGCTGTTGTCAATTAATAGAGACAATACCAACGAATCTTAACAAAATAAAAGTTGCGTACTTTGTTATTTCACAGAGATCCATTTAGCCCGTCAGAATAATAATGCAAGTTCTAAACCCAACGAAATACAACAAAATTATTCAACTTATATCTATACAGGATAAACTGAATAGGTATGAAAAACGTTTGGAAAACTTTAACCCTTCTGCGGCCTTTTTCATAAAAACCCTTCAGTTTCAAAGTCAATTAGAAAAGGCTATGTCACCCGCATCATTAAAATAAATGGTATGACCCGCCACTCACCAAAAGTTTTGACACTGCGGTCAGGCACCCAACTCAAATATATCTGGATCTTTCTTCAAATGGTAAATTTTCTGCGTCCATAAGAAGAAAGTACCCGAGGCATCAAGATATCTGACTGCGTTACATTTTTTTCATTACTTGGCCACGTTTTCTAACTGGGGCAGGATTCCTTTTTAGGGTTCCGTAGCCAAATGGCAAAAAACGGAACTCTTATAGATTCGTCATGTCCTTCTGTCTGTCCGATTCTGTCACAGCCACTTTTTTCCGAAACTATAAAAGCTATACTGTTCAAACTTGGTAAGTAGATGTATTCTATGAACCGCATTATGATGTTTACACAAAAATAGAAAAAAAAACAATAAATTTTGGGGGTTCCCCATACGTAGAACTGAAACTCAAAAAATCTTTTTTCATCAAACCCATACGTGTGGGGTATCTATGGATAGGTCTTTAAAAATGATATTGAGGTTTCTAATATAATTTTTTTCTAAACTGAATAGTTTGCGCGAGAGACACTTCCAAAGTGGTAAAAAGTGTCCCCCCCCCCCGTAACTTCTAAAATAACAGAATGTAAAATCAAAAAAATATATATGATATACATTACCATGCAAACTTCCACCGAAAATTGGTTTGAACCAGATCTAGTAAGAAGTTTTTTTTAATACGTCATAAATGGTACGGAACTCTTCATGGGCGAGTCCGACTCGCACTTGGTCGCTTTTTTGTTTCATATTATAAACAATTACAAAGTACCAAAACCTAAAAAACTCTCAACAGATTGGTCTGAAACTTTGTACTTATATATAAAAGGCACTTATATATATATAGTGCTGTAATTAGTTTATGTAGTTCGAGATATTATATTAAATAAAAACCGGCCAAGAGCATGTCGGGCCACGCTCAGTGTAGGGTTCCGTAGTTAACTCTTTCGTCACAATAAGCTAAATTGAAGCTTAATGGATAGTAAATTGTTAACCAAGGAATGAAACGGTCCCTTTCACCCGAGTTAAACAAATAGGCAAATTTGCATAATCAGTACCTAATTAAAGTATTTTTACTATGAAAGGGAAACTTTTTGCGATAACTCAAAAACAGCTAACTGATCATGTCCGCTATAGTTTTCATTTAATGTATTTCTGAAGCTCTACTTCCACGATTTTTTTCATATTTTATGGACCTATGGTTCAAAAGTTAGAGGGGGGGAGGGGCACATTTTTTTTTTCGGAGCTATTATCTCCGAATATATTCACTCTATCAAAAAATGTTTGTTAAAGACCCCTATTAGGTTTGAAAGACCTTTCCAACGATACCCCACACGGTAGGGTTGAAGCGAAAAAAAAAATTTCACCCCCAATTTACGTGTAGGGGAGGTACCCTAAAAAAAAATTAAATTTTTAGATTTTATTGTACGACTTTGTAGGATTTATTGATTTATATATCCATGCCAAATTTCAGCTTTCTAGCACTAACGACCACGGAGCAAACAGACAGACAGACAGACGGACATAGCGAAACAATAAGAGTTCCTAGTTGACTACGGAACCCTAAAAAACAGCAAATTTAAGTTTTTCATAGAAAATTCGTTTGTTTTATATACTGGCCGCGTAGCCAACGTTACAATCGTTAACGGTCCGTAGCGTAGCGTAGCCATCTCTCTCTATCACTCTTCCATATTAGTGAGACTGTGACAGTTATAGGTTACATTGGCCACGGAGTGTGAACGATAGGCACGTTGGCTACGCGGGCTGGACCCTTGCATGTTGGTTGCAAGTGGATGTTGCAGATCAGTAACTCGTTTTCGACTAATTACAGACATATATACCTCATGTCTTTGTAAGTGCAAAGTTTCATTATAGTTCAACACGTAGTTTTATAATGAGAACGAAACTTCGTTTGTATGGGAAGGTTAAATCCGGCCTAGCTTGCAGGGGAGGCGGGGACTTTTAAGTAGACCAATAACGCTTATTCTCATTATTGCTACTAGTACATAAAAAAAAAACAACGGGTTGCAATCCGGGAGTGCCGGCAGAAGTGTCAACTTGAATATTAACGTTGTGCATTTTTGATATTATGGAATGGTTAGGGAATTATTTTGCACGAATTGCTTTAATTATCAGTACAAAAGTATACGTAAGTTGCAGTAAAACAAGAACTTTTGCAGATTACGTATAATTTTTAAAACATTTTTTCAAAAAAATCAAAGTTTGTTTTCACCCTGTATAAAAAATTAAGATTTACAAAATTTATAAAATCACTTTAAAATAGTAGAACTAAAAGTCTGCCTTCCGCATAAGGGGAAAGGAGGGGTAAAACTGCAAGGAAAATAAAAAAATACGGCTGAAAATTTAGAGAAAAAATGAATTAATGTGATGAATAATTATGGACTATGAGGGTTGATACGATGGCGCATGATACCTAAATTTTTAACCGGTTAATTAAACAGCCCAACAAAAGAGGCTTTTAGAATTTTTAGGAAAATTTAGTATGGCGGATCACAGAACTTTAGCAAATGGATAAATTAAAAATATAACACAAAAATACACAAGAAATAATTAGAACTAGATAATACTGTTAAAATTTAAAAAAACAAAAAAATATTTCAGTGGAAACAGGGTAAAGGGGATGAATGTGGCACACGCCAAGGTACCGGCAGCTGGATTCAGGTTTACTCGTGTAGAATGGATGGCGCACAAGTTGGCGACTTTAAACAAGCCGACGAGGTAAGCCTTACTCGCTTTCTGGCGAGCACGTATGGCAGCAGACCGGGCGATAACGATGAGATTTCTTCACTTCACCACTGCTTAGCGCCGACCTGCGCACGGCTTTGGAGACCTGTCGCTTCCTGGCTAGCGCGTATGGCAACAGACCGGGCGATAACGATGAGGTTTCTTCACTTCACCACTGCTTAGCGCCGACCTGCGCACGGCTTTGGATACCAACTGTTTATGAGAGGCCTCTCCTCTTCGAACGCCGATTTACGCGCGCCTTTGGTAGTCAACGGTTACCAGGAGCTTCTCCACCCGTGGATTTATGCGCACTTAAAAAGACTTCGTGTTAACTATTAAACTGGCTATAAATTGCAAAACTGGTTTAAAACGACCCGGGAACACAAACGACTTCTCCACTCCAAATTCACCAAACCATCTGCCGAAAAACAACTTCAATCTTCTCTTTTTCGAATATTCCATAAAAATTTAAATTCAAAATAAGCGCAAATAAGCACTTAATTTATTAGAAACGGCCAGGAATTATACGAAAAAAGGTCGGCGCTTTCTTTTTCTTTTTTTTTGCTAAAAGCGCCATCTAACCATCAACGCCTGAATTATGAAACCGCATAGAGAGACAACAGAAAGAGAACTGAGCCAGCTGACAACTAGAAGAAGAAGTTTAAAAATAAACCGACAGATGTTGATTATGTAGCAATTTTGCTACAGCACCCCCCTACCAAACAAAGAGACAAACAAACAAGAAGACTAACCCTAAACAAAAATCAACCTAATGCTAAGCCCAAAATAATATAACAAGAGAACCCTCAATAAAATTCCAATAAAACCAACCTCAGACAATTATTAACATTACCCCAAAAGACTAACCTAATAGATTAACGAGATGACACGAGGCCAACCAACGCGTCACGCGGTCCAAAACGCAACGGCCGGGATAGGACAGAAACTGCACCTGGCTACAGATCTTGATCTCTTACACCGAGTCATCAAATTACATAGCCAGACTGTCATAAACCGAGAAAGATAACCGGGGCCTTAAGCACCAACGGTAGAAAAAGTCGAATCCGGAAAAAAGGAGTAAGGAAACGCTCAAACGAAAATACTAAAAAGAACGATAAGAAACGAACCAAGTAAGGGTTACCAATAGGGGAAGGGCGAACTAAAGCGCATTTTAGAATTTTGAGAATAATTTAGGTGAACGGGCCAAAAGAAGAAACTATTTCAAAATATCTTTAATATGATAGGTACCGATATGCTCGGAATCGGTATCAGCCAAAATGTATACCTGCGGGGACACTCTTCTAACCACTCGGCACCGAACGAAACGTGGAGCGAATTTACCGCCCCGAATAGGGTCGGCAGAACCACGCTGGAAATTCCTGCGCCAAACGATTTGGTCAACAACGATTCTGGACGAAGAACGATTCGTATTGAACTTGGCGGCGTTACGATGAAAGGCCAAAGCCATCGAATCAGAAACTTTATCATATACCTCTCGAAGCGTCTGAAGATTCGAAGCACGTTCCATCCGGCTGAGTCCCACATCTTGGTCCACAACCTGATTCTCAACACGCTCTCGAATCATTGACAACTCACGGCCGTACATTAAAAAATTCGGTGTGTAGGCAGTAGCCAAATTTATACACGAATTCAAATAGAGAGCGACCCGATGTAAATGACATGACCAACTGCGTTGATCATTTTCAACTAGAATGCTCAAAGTAGTAATGACGACCTGGTTATATCTCTCCACAACATTCGCTTGTGGCGAATAATATGGGGTATAACACGGACCTGGAATATTGTAGCTCGTTAAGAAATCCAGAAATTGACGACTATGAAAAACAGTGGCGTTGTCACAGAGAATGTTAGTAGGAACACCGTACCGCAAAAAAACCTCCGATTCTAAAGCCATCGATATAGATCTCGCATTCACCGACTTTAACGGAACCAACCAAACAAATTTGGTAAAAACGTCAACCATAGTCAAAATATAACGAAAACCACTACGGCTAACAGGTAATGGACCAATTAAGTCAATGGAAAGAAGATCCATTGGAGCAGCAACAGGACGAGGGAACAAAAGAAGACCACGGGGTTGTGAATTTGCAATTTTAAAAGACTTGCAGACCTGACATTCGGAAAGGAACTTGGTAACATCACGGTACATATTTGGCTAATAATATACATCACGAGCTTTTAAATACGTCTTCATAACACCAGGATGAACATTAGGAAACCCATTATGAATTTCAGCAACCGCCTCTCTAGTCCTTGAGGCAGGAAGAACTATACGCCAAGGATTAGGTGCTAAAAGGTTTTCAATAGAGACCCTGCGCATTAAGACACCATCCCGAAGAGCAAACGCAGTAAACATCTGAGGATTGTCCAAAACTCCCTGGTAAATACGTTCGTACCAAGGATCACCAGAAGGATCCACACCACGCGCGAAAGAAATAAGCCCAACTTGAGCGCGGGACAAGGCGTCAGGAACAACATTAAGAACACCCTTCTTATGCTCAATTTCAAAATTATATTGGGAAATCAAAGTCGCCCAACGAGCCAAACGTCCAGTAGGATTATCAAGAGTGATCAACCATTTAAGAGCAATGTGATCAGTAACGATCTTAAACTTCATTCCATCGAGATACCCACGGAAATGCTTGATGGAATCAATAACAGCGAGAAGCTCATGCTCGGTTGTCCCATATCCACGTTCAGCCTTAGTAAATAAACGGGAGTAATAAGCAATTGGATGTTCGACGCCATCAATCTCTTGAGCCAAGACAGACCCCAGACCAACCTGGCTAGCGTCACACTGGAGGATGAAAGGTTTCGAAAAATCTGGACAGGCCATCAACGGAGAGTTCATCAAGGCATCCTTTAATTTAGAAAAAGCTTCACCAGCACTATCGTTCCAATCGATGGGGTCACGTCCCTTCCTCTTTCCGATAAGTGCCGTGAGTGGAGCAATAATCGAAGAAAAACCATCCACGAAACGACGATAATATGAACACATACCAATGAAAGCACGTAGAGACTTGGCAGAAGAAGGAGTAGGGTAATCCCTAATAGCTTCTAATTTCTTCGGATCAGTTTGAAGACCACGCTCGTTGACAATGTAGCCGAGATACTTCAATTCAGATTTACAAAACTCACACTTTTCCAAATTAACCGTAAGACCAGCCTCCTTCAACCTATCACGAACCTTACGAATAAGCCGCATATGACTAACAAAGTCACGGGACACCAAAATCAAATCATCTACATAACCAAAGATAAAATCGTCAGAGTCAGGGGTATATTCGAAATTGACAATCATGTCAGTGAGCCTCTGCATCTCGGATGCAGCATTGGTTAAACCAAACGGAAGGCGAACGAACTCAAAAAGACCCCTTTGCGGTACAATAAAGGCAGTTTTCTCACAACTGGCTTTATCAGCTAATGGAATTTGCCAAAAGGCACTCCTAAAATCCAGCGAAGTTAGATATCTAGCACCTCGTAGGTTGTCAAGGATGTCCTGGACGCGTGGGAGAGGATATGAATCCCTGATGGTAACGCTGTTCAACTTCCTGCTGTCCACGCAAAACCTGACACTACCATCCTTTTTGGTAACCATCACCACTGGAGAAGCCCAAGGTGATCGCGATGGACGAATGACCCCTAACTCTAACATCTTGTCAATTTCTTCATTGAGAACCTTAAGCTTGACAGGAGACAAGGGATAGTAACGTTGGCGAATAGGTGAACCAACAGTCTCAATCTTATGCGAAAGCCACGATGTACAACCTAAACCAGCTTTATCAGAAGAAATCCCCTCGAACTCGTTAATAACAGATTGTAGCTTTGATTCCTGATCGGGTGTAAGCACCGTACGGGGGTGGACATAGCGAACCTGACCTACGACTTGTGGGACTGCAGCAGGAACATGATGTGAAGCGACATAAAGCTTGCCAGACAAACCATCATTAAACGCCTTCTTTAAAATGTCTATAAGACCAAAAGAATTCCAAAACTCAATCCCTAAAATAAATGCAGTAGGAAGATTACTGCTCACTAGACAGGGGTGCATAATGCGAATGCCACTAAAAAATATAGGGATATCCAAACCGCCTAAAATTTCAATAGGAGAGTTGTCGGCGGAGACAACATAAGGCCGAATATCCTCGCGGAAAGCTATACCGAGCTTCGACAGGAGAGAAATATCAATTAGTGAAACCTGAGCACCAGAATCCAAAAGAGCATTTACCGGGGAGCCAGCGACTATAACATCAATAAAAAGTCTATTATCCGGGGAATTATTAATATATACAGGCGACACCGATGGACCTCTCAGTGCGCCACCAATTAGTTTTTTGACGGACCAGGATTACAATTAGGACAATCGCGGGTAATTGCTCCAACACGCTTACACTTGAAGCACACTGCCCCTGAAACGAAAGGACAATTACGGTAATTATGACCGGTTGCATCACACTTCATACACACTAAAGTACTGGGTTGTTCTACCACTTGAGCACTAATCGGTGCAATAGCCAAACGTGCTGGACGTGGACCTTGGAAGGCTTCAAAATTTTTCGCGACTTCTAACAAACCATCAATATCCCTAACCACGTTAGTTGCAAGACAAGGATGATATCTAGGATTCATTCCATATTTTATAATGTTAAATAAGTTGGCTTCGGAGACCGGTGTACGAAGCTTTGCGTTTAAATCGCGTGCCTGAATAACAAAATCAACCACCGACTGGTTGGCCTTCTGTGATAAAGCGCGGAGTTGACTCTCGACCTTGAAATCATAGTCGGCTACGTCGAAAGTTTTAACGAATGCAGAATCACTTTAAAATAGTAGAACTAAAAGTCTGCCTTCCGCATAAGGGGAAAGGAGGGGTAAAACTGCAAGGAAAATAAAAAAATACGGCTGAAAATTTAGAGAAAAAATGAATTAATGTGATGAATAATTATGGACTATGAGGGTTGATACGATGGCGCATGATACCTAAATTTTTAACCGGTTAATTAAACAGCCCAACAAAAGAGGCTTTTAGAATTTTTAGGAAAATTTAGTATGGCGGATCACAGAACTTTAGCAAATGGATAAATTAAAAATATAACACAAAAATACACAAGAAATAATTAGAACTAGATAATACTGTTAAAATTTAAAAACAAAAAAAATATTTCAGTGGAAACAGGGTAAAGGGGATGAATGTGGCACACGCCAAGGTACCGGCAGCTGGATTCAGGTTTACTCGTGTAGAATGGATGGCGCACAAGTTGGCGACTTTAAACAAGCCGACGAGGTAAGCCTTACTCGCTTTCTGGCGAGCACGTATGGCAGCAGACCGGGCGATAACGATGAGATTTCTTCACTTCACCACTGCTTAGCGCCGACCTGCGCACGGCTTTGGAGACCTGTCGCTTCCTGGCTAGCGCGTATGGCAACAGACCGGGCGATAACGATGAGGTTTCTTCACTTCACCACTGCCTAGCGCCGACCTGCGCACGGCTTTGGATACCAACTGTTTATGAGAGGCCTCTCCTCTTCGAACGCCGATTTACGCGCGCCTTTGGTAGTCAACTGTTACCAGGAGCTTCTCCACCCGTGGATTTATGCGCACTTAAAAAGACTTCGTGTTAACTATTAAACTGGCTATAAATTGCAAAACTGGTTTAAAACGACCCGGGAACACAAACGACTTCTCCACTCCAAATTCACCAAACCATCTGCCGAAAAACAACTTCAATCTTCTCTTTTTCGAATATTCCATAAAAATTTAAATTCAAAATAAGCGCAAATAAGCACTTAATTTATTAGAAACGGCCAGGAATTATACGAAAAAAGGTCGGCGCTTTCTTTTTCTTTTTTTTTTGCTAAAAGCGCCATCTAACCATCAACGCCTGAATTATGAAACCGCATAGAGAGACAACAGAAAGAGAACTGAGCCAGCTGACAACTAGAAGAAGAAGTTTAAAAATAAACCGACAGATGTTGATTATGTAGCAATTTTGCTACAAAGTATACTATCATTTATGTGGTAAAATACAATATTCTCTCTCAGAAAAATCAACTTCCATCCATAATTTCAACGACTCTCACATACCATCATCATTAGGTACTAGAACCATCATGGAGTTTTTCGATCAGGTCACATGTCCGTCTTACGAATTTTCAATCTGACGAATCTGTCGGCCACGCGACCTATCGCGAGTTTTACATTTTTTCCCCATCACAAAAAGTGCACAGCGCCGCTAAAGAAGTTTTCACTTCAAAAACTTAGAAAATTGTTAACGGAGTATTTATTCAGAGGCTCGAGTCCTTTAAAAATGCACTTAAAGACTCATTAAAGGACTCAACTCGTCACTTAAAAGACTCGGAAGTTTTTTTAGTGCAGTCTCGTAAAAACAAGTCGCGTGTTTCAAATTTAAACTTAAATGATTCGAGTTTCTGCAAACACTATTGTACCTACTCTCCCAGTGCTTTTTGCTTTCGTCATTCAATACAGGGTGATTTTGGGTCGTGATCCAGAACCACTTTTTCTGAATCTATAAATGATTTACATTATCATACGGTAGTATTTGATTGAAAGATAATTAGGTTAATTTTTATTATTATTCAAGTAAAATTAATCTTATATGAATTAATCATGGTCACCCTATGACTTTTGACATACGCTGTATGGAAAGCGACAAGACGTCATATTGAGTAGGGTGACCAAACTGTTCGCAAACATGTTTTTTTCTACTTGTCATCTGAAAAATACTCATAATTATTGGTGATAATAAATAATGAGCAACATCATTAGACTCATCTTTGAATTCTGTGTGATGTCTTGTTCTCTTGCTCCACGACCCCGAAATCATCCTGTATAGTTAACGTTCCTTAAGCGTACGTCGGGTTTTCAGCGGCAAATGTTTTAAACTTGTAACAACAATTCTCGCCTTGTAATGAAAGCATGATTGATCTGCCCGGGTTAAAAATACGCTAGCTGTGAATATTTTATTTCAGTCTAGTAATTGTAGTTACATTTAGGTGACGTCAAGAAGGATGAGTAGAAGCATTTAAATGATTTATTTTTTAGGGTTCCGTAGCCAAATGGCATAAAACGGAACCCTTATAGTTTCGCCATGTCCGTCTGTCTGTCTGTCTGTCTGTCTGTCTGTCTGTCTGTCTGTCTGTCCGAGGCTTTGCTCCGTGGTCGTTAGTGCTAGAAAGCTGAAATTTGGCATGGATATATAAATCAATAAAGCCGACAAAGTCGTACAATAAAATCTAAAAATTTTTTTTTTTTGGGGTACCTCCCCTACACGTAAAGTGGGGGTGAAATTTTTTTTTTCGCTTCAACCCTAGAGTGTGGGGTATCGTTGGAAAGGTCTTTAAAAACTAATTGAAACTTGATAAAGTGAATATATTCGGAGATAATCGCTCCGAAAGAAAAAAAAATGTGTCCCCCCCTCCCTCTAACTTTTGAACCATAGGTCCAAAAAATATGAAAAAAATCGTGGAAGTAGAGCTTAAGAAAGACATTAAATGAAAACTATAGCGGACATGATCAGTTTAGCTGTTTTTGAGTTATCGCAAAAAGTTTTCCCTTCATAGTAAAAAGACTTATTTTAATTAGGTACTGATTATGCAAATTTGCCTATTTATTTAACTCAGGTGAAAGGTACCGTTTCATCCCTTGGTTAACAATTTACTATACTTTAAGCTCCAGTTTAGCTTATTGTGACGGAAGAGTAACTACGGAACCCTACACTGAGCGTGGCCCGACATGCTCTTGGCCGGTTATTAGTTTAGTTATTGATTATTATAATATTGTATTGTATCCAATTTATTTACGGGCCCCGAAAGTATGACCATGTTTCTGATTTCCGCCGCAAACTAGACTGGCTCCCGATCCGCGAGCGTCGGTCGTCTAGAATACTTTGTATGCTTTATACCATCCTCTTTGATCCAGCTGCACCAGATTACCTTAAATCAAAATTTCAATTTGTAACACCTCGTCCCGGTTGCGGCCTTCGTACCTCCCGGAGTTTAAACTCTTTATTCCTCTTTACCGCACTGGTTTCATGTCCAACTCTTTGGCCCTCCAGGCAATTCGTTTCTGGAACGATCTTCCTCTCCCAATACGAAAAGCACAGAGCAAATTTTCCTTAAAACACCAATTTCGTAAATACTTTTCGGACGTATGGGTACAATATTTCAATATATATGTGTATGTTTGTATTTATTATAATACTATGTATTTATGCATGTTTGTTTATAATAGTAGTGTTTAGATAGTGGCTTTTATCTCTCTGTACTGATTTTCTTTTCCGCACCAATTGTAAGTTTCTGTTTGGCCCAATGGTTGACTGGTAGAGAATGCCTTAAGGCATTAAGTCCGCCATTTGTACTTTTTTTTGTATTGTGCAATAAAGGTTAAATAAATAAATAAATGTAACTGACAGTATATGATTAATACCAATAAAATTCTATCTATCTATCTATGTAGGTAGATCAAGCTGCAATCATGGCCACTTCAGGGAATGCAGTTTTGAATTGAATCTAGACACGTGGCAGCGTGTTAAGCCAAGTTCAAAAGAAGAGAACTGGTGACGTAGCGGCCGTGTGTTATATTACACGTACAATTTGGAGCCACTTTAACGCCTGCGTAACTCAAAATGTATTAAACGTAAATACATATACGAAATTTGGTTCTTTTATTATGACCCTTAAGACTAACTAGAACCCTAACTTCATGAATATAGCTCAACCGGTTATGAATTGACGTACCTACTCACCTAATATCAAAAACCGAACCCACTTCCAGATGACCAAGCAAGTTGAAATTTAGCATCTAGCTGGGTAATTGCGTGGTTACGAACCTAAGCTCAAGAAACAGTGTTTTTTAGGGTTCCGTAGTCAACTAGGAACCCTTATAGTTTCGCCATGTCCGTCTGTCTGTCTGTCTGTCTGTCTGTCTGTCTGTCCGAGGCTTTGCTCCGTGATCGTTAGTGCTAGAAAGCTGAAATTCGGCATGGATATATAAATCAATAAAGCCGACAAAGTCGTACAATAAAATATAAAAATTTAATTTTTTTGAGGGTACCTCCCCTACACGTAAAGTGGGGGTGAATTTTTTTTTCTGCTTCAACCCTACAGTGTGGGGTATCGTTGGAAAGGGCTTTTAAAACTAATAGGGGCCTTCAACAAACATTTTTTGATAAAGTGAATATATTCAGAGATAATCGCTCCGAAAGAAAAAAAAATGTGTCCCCCCCCCTCTAACTTTTGAACCATAGATAGGTCCAAAAAATATGAAAAAAATCGTGGAAGTAGAGCTTAAGAAAGACTTTAAATGAAAACTATAGCGGATATGATCAGTTTAGCTGTTTTTGAGTTATCGCAAAAAGTTTCCCCTTCATAGTAAAAAGACTTACTTTAATTAGGTACTGATTATGCAAATTTGCTTATTTGTTTAACTCGCGTGAAAGGTACCGTTTCATCCCTTGGTTAACAATTTACTATACTTTAAGCTCCAGTTTAGCTTATTGTGACGGAAAAGTAACTACGGAACCCTACACTGAGCGTGGCCCGACATGCTCTTGGCCGGTTTTTATTTACTATTTGTATAATTAAAAAAAAAACAGCGTTATTTACATACTAAGCGCCTATCGAACTTAATATTAAATTAAATTTTACTTTCGAAATCAATAATGATGCATACTAATATTTTAATTAAAATGCAGAATAATTAGACTAAATATAACATATACTTTTGAACGTGAACTGTAGAGTCCATTTTGACGACCGGTCTGCCCTATAGTGGGTAGTGACCTTGCCTATGAAGCCGATGGTCCCGGGTTTGAATAGGGAATTTATTTGTGTGATGAGCACAGGTGGTTGTGTGGTTTGTTCCTGAGTCATGGATGTTTTATATGTATATAAGTATGTATTTATCTATATACGTATGTATATCGTCAACAAGTATACCCACAGTATAAGCTTTGCTTACGCAGTGGCTTACGTGAGTGAATAACTCGCGATGCGACGCGGCGCGGCGCGGCGGCCCAACGGCATTCGCGTTCACAACGAGATCGCCCACGTAGGACACTTCCATAGGTATCAAAGGATTGAATTCACCCGCGCCGCACCGCGCTGCTTCGCGTTCACGAGTTATTCGCTCACGTAAGCCGACACCTTAGTTTGGGGCTAGGCCGATCTGTGTAAGATTATTCCCAAATATTTATCTAATTATTTGGCAAGGTGTTCCAGGGTGGTAGATACTTACGGCACATTGTTTCCTCGGCTTTTAATGCGAACTGTAAATGCTTTAAATATTTGCAAAACTCGCTTAAGTACTTAGAAGAATGGTACCGATGGTCCCAAAACTTAAGGGCAAAACTTTTAATAACGGGATGCTGTTAATAGAAAACTTTTGCTTGATCGCATTATTTGTTCTGTTGTTTAACGTGGATAGGTACTTGATCTTATCATACAATTTAGAACTTGATAAAAGGAAGGATTGTTGGCGTAGGTATTTTATCGCTTTCCCCTCTATGCATCCGTTTGGTTGTTAGAAGAGTTAAATATCTTTTCATGACACTGTTCGAAAAAGAACATATTTCATGCAGGTGTACTGAAGGGCAAAGGCCTATTTTGTTCCCACGGGAATTATGGATTGTGAAAAAAAAGGCTATAACTCCCTAGGGACTTGAAGCATTTTTTTTAAATGATGTCACTTATTCATACAAACCAAGTAGCATAAATGAGTTTTACTTTTAAAATACTGACGTTTATAATTTAATATTTTTGTTTATGTTTAAAATTGTTTAATTTGATTATTTTATCTACACACATATTATAAACTTTCTATGATATATTCGCTAACCCAAATTACAATCAATATTGGGGCATCGTTGCCCTCTTGGAGGAACTCGCGGATATGTGGTAGAGTCACCAAAATATTTTTTATCGCTCATTCTACACGAAACTTTTGCTATAGTTACTTTAAAAACAACAAAATATTTTCATTTTATACTTAAAACTAATTAAAAGATAAATTGTACGTCAAATTGCGGTTTCTTGCTTTTTTTCAGGCATGTCACGCGCACGCATTCGTAGTTTTTTTTTTAATTCAGAGACAAACTAGATTCGGGGCCCTATTTTCGTATCATTCGATACAAACTAACATGCGAGATATGTCAAAATTGTATGCAATTGACATTTCATTTCGAACAAAAAGGCATCTCGATTGATGTTCCAAATTTGAATGTCATAACCAAATCGATTTTGATGTAGTTAAAAAGCAATAACAACATTATCATAGATAAGAAATTTGTTGTAATAAAACAGTTTATCGTAATGTTGACCATTATTTACGAATTTTTAAGGCATCATAGAAGGTTTATGATATGTGCTTTTGTCACCGACTGTACTTTTCTTTCCACAGGCAACTAATACTCATCGAGACAATTCTAAGAACCCCAAACACAATTAGGTTGCGTTGTTTTATCACAGAGTTCCTATGGCCACCTCTTGTCTCCATCATCAGCTCGATGGTACCATAATATTGCATTGTCACCCGACTGAAGGATGACAATGGAAGGATGGATGGCTGTGCACTTTTTGTGATGGGGAAAAATGTTAAACTCGCGACAGGTCACTTGACAGACAGATTTGTCAGATTAAAAATTCGTAAGACGGACACCTGACCTGATCAAAAAACTCCATGATGGTTCTAGTAATGATGATAATGTAAAAAAGTTGATTTTTCTTAGAAATAAACTTTTTAATGTTAAATAATTGTAATAGTTCTAGAGTTTAAATTTTTTAATGCAATATAAATTGTCATGCTTGTGTACGATAGTTCAATAAATGAATATTGTATTTTTCCACATAAATGATAGTACTTTTATTCCAATAATTAAAGCAATTCGTGCAAAATTATTCGCTAACCATTCCGAAATATTAAAAATGCACAACGTTAATATTCAAGTTTTCACTTCTGTCGGCACTCCTGGAGTGCAACCCAGCGTTTTTTTTTTCTTTAATATACGTTATGTATTAGGAAACAAATATTGTATTCTCTGTTACAGACAAGCGACTATCGCGTCGTAAAGTGGCCAAGATGCTGGTAGCGGTGGTAGTCATGTTCGCCGTATGTTACCTGCCCGTGCACACGCTGTCCCTGCTCAGGTAAATCTACCCGTGCACACTCAGTCCCTACTCAGGTAAACCTGCCCGTGCACACGCTGTCCCTGTTCAGGTAATCTAAGCATAGATCGTGTGCGCGTCGGAAGTTATTCAAAACAGTTTTTCGCAAAAGTTTCTTTAGATCCAATGTTGTTTTCATCTATGTAAGAATTGAAGAGCATACAGTTTACTACAAGTTATGTTTCTAACATTTTTGTCATGTGATTACCCGTTTTCAAGATATAGGGCACAGAACGAAAAGCGGTCAAACCAAACGTGTGATGCGAGGTCAACTGATAATATCTGTGAATAAACATTCTATAATCATTAAAAATACATTTATGGGTTAAACATAGGTATTACTTGAACAAACTTTGCCTCTCGTGTGGACATTAGTGAACAGGTTGTCTCCTTATAAGTTATGATTTTATGACATAGGTTAATATAAAAGGAGGACTTATCCCTTTATTTGACTATAATCAATTCGGTGTCGAGACCCTTTGTCCGTGGGACCCTGGCGCTCTGAGTCTCTTCAAAGATCTAAGAGACTCGGAAACGCCACAGGAGATCAAAGAGCTGGCAGCTTCCTCGCTCAACGCATCAGTCTAACGATCCAGCGAGAAAATGCTGCCAGTGTCTTCGGTACTATGTCGCAGGGGCCATTTATAGATTTATTTTAGATTGATTTTTTTATATTTTAGATTAAGTTTTCTTATAGTTTTTATTATTAATTTTAATAATTATTTTATAGCATAATTCTAATTCAATGTAATCATTTGAATAAAAATCAACTATGGAAGTCGGCTTCAAAATTTCCATACCATTTCTGGTTTCCGATTGAGTTAAAATTTGGCATACGTATGAAAGATTGACGACAATCCAATAAATGACATCGAGCGGATCTGATGATGGGGATGGTTGGCCATAGGAACTCTGTGATAAAATAACGCAACTCATTGAGGTAGAGTTTGTTAGACTCATCTAGATAAGTAGTAGATGACGTTGAAAGTAAAGTACAGTCAGCGATAAAAAATTGTGTCAATTTATTTTTTACCCGACTGCCAAAGGGAGGAGGGTAATGTTTTTCGAGTGTATGTATGTATGTTTCTTTGTGGCCTCCTGTAGCTTAAACGGCTTGATGATGATATGATGATTGTAAACACCTATGAATTAAAGTTTTGGAGGATTAACAAATACGTCATGGAAAAATTAAGCAAAGTTCAAGGAAACTCAGCTAAGAGCATGTCGGGTCATGGCCAGTGTAGTGTTTCGTAGTTACCATTCTGTCACAATAAGCTAAACGAAGGTTATTACTATAAATAGTGTACATTATTTCGTCTTTTTACTAAGAAGATAAAACTTTTTGCAATAATCCAAAAACGGCTGGACTGATTATGTTCGCTATAGTTTTTATTGAAAGTGACAATCACTTATCACATATATTATATGGTTTCAAATTATCCATAAGTGATCTGGGCTACAACCGCGAAAATCGAAGTTCATCAATTGCGGGCATTTTTTTCTGTCACTCTAATTACGTCTTAGTGAGAGTAAAAGAGAAAGATCCCCGCAATTTGCGAAATTCGTCAGGTGCAGTCAGTAGGTGCAGTCGACAGGATGTTTAGTAGACATGTGTAAGTAATGCGCGTAACATCACAAATGAGATATCACTCAAACGCGTAATGTTGCATTACGCATCACTCCGAGAAACCAAGCATTACTTCAAACATCACTCGAGCATATGACTGGCCGAAGCGCGCGTAAACTCGTAAAGCATCAATATAGATTGACGCGCCGGTAGTCGGTACGAAAGGTCCGTTCAAGTAGAATCCGCGTAATGTATAATGAGTAATGAGACGTGATGGTGTGATGTGTGATGTTTGTTTGCCATGCTATCATTACTTTGCTATCCCGCTCGCACCCGCACTCACTGCTCGCTCGCTCTCATTCCGCAATGCTTTCGGAACACTTCGGATCGGTCCGCTCGGCCGGTCGTAGCAGTCGCATTTGAGTTATTGCAAATTTCATTAAATTGATACGATAACGGATTTTTGCACCTGCAATCGATTTAAAACTGTAATGCGTTACCATAGAGCTTACAATGTTTTTAGTATTTTACCTATAAGGTTGCGGCTAAATGATAATTCGCTTGCGAGTTTGAATTTGACGAACAAAAACGTATTTACTGTTTATTATTGTTGTGAAATGTTTGGTTTGGTTGACTTTCACGGCAAATTAAATTAAGCACGAGTGAAGTTACTTATTTATCTTTAATTTAATAGTGAGCTAGTGTTTACAGTACATTCTCGTATCAGTATCATATCATAATTTTATTGATATACCCAAATAAAAATACTACCTAGTGACTCTCAATGGCGTAATCTCATTAATTAACAGATATTTTCTTTTATTTTTTATCTATGATGCATATTTTACGACTATAAAAATAAAAACATTACAAAAACGATCTATCACATGGCGGTGACAAAACGCAATGCGTAATAGAACGACGCGCCGATATGATACGCCCTAGAGTCCTAACACTCGCTGCGTAATGTAGTTGGTACTGTGATGAGTGTGACGTTGCCATCACGCGCGCGCCCGCGCGCTGTATTCGTTCGGGTAATGTTTCGTTTCGAGTGATAAGTGATGTGATATCTCAGTGTAACATTACGTTTTCGAAAAAGTGATGTGATATAGCATTACTTTTTGAAGCACTGTTTCGCGCATGTCTAATGTTTAGGTACTTAATATTGAACTTGGCTACCATTTTCACATTTATATTTTATTAGGATTATATTTTCTGGATGTAGATATTCACTTTAAGTTAAATGTACTTACTTATCTTAAATAAATATTTTTCATTTTTTTTCATTTTTCATTTTCATTAACAACGAAACATTTTTAAGTGCCTACTATTATTAATATTAAAGATAGTTTATTATTCAAGTAGGCATATTACAACATGCGCTTATGAACGTCAAATAAAGCTAAACCGGCTCTAAGCCTACACCTCTGACCCGAGAAGATTTAAATCCCCCCTCAATTGGAGGAGGGTATCCCAATATGGATCGGAAATAAACTTGGCGGGACACATCTTTTCAAAACATTATATCTTATTAATACATTACGACCTACTTTAATATATTAAATCTTACTATCTACATATCAAATCTTCAAAAGATATCTCTCCCTCAGAAGCAAAACAGGAAAAATGTTAAATCAAAGAAAACATGATTTAGGAAAATACCTAAAAAAACACCTACTTAGTGACAGAGATTTCTTTGAACGCATTTACATAATCGTTACAATTTGAATAGATTACGTCGTAAAGATGATCTGGTACCTAAGTTTCAATAGGATTGGGAGAAACTTTACTTTTAATTATTTTTTCATCACACCACATCACACTTGCTCGTACCTAAACGGGGTAATTATATACCAGCGTACTGTACCCCTAGTGTAACTAAATTCGATTTTGAAACTTGACGTACGCGTTTGCGTTTAGTCTCATTTTGTATTGGATTTAGGAAGAGCGCGCCAAGCGGGACGTTTTGGAACCTCAAAATCCTATACAAAATGAGACTTAACGCAAACGCGTTCGTCACGTTATGATGTCGATCAAAGTTACACTAGGGGTACTGATATACAATGGGATATGTAATGCCCACGGTGGAATTTTTTAATTTAATTACGCAGTGGGCATATTGGGCATAATGTTTTTTTCAAGTAGATATAAATGAGTTTGAATTTTAAAATACTGACGCTTATATATTTTTTTTGTAATTTTATTAATATTTTATTTGATTAATTTTAATAACCGCTTCATTTTTTTTTGGCTGAATGCCGGATCATCTGATCAAAAATGACAATATGACGGACGAATGTTTGAAATGTCACCGTATTTAAGATTCACAAATTTTAAGCGAAATAATTCTTAAATACGGTCACATTTCAAACATTAGTCCGCCATAGTGTCATGTTTAGACAGCTTACGCATCGAAGGCACAGACCTATTTGACGTACAGCCACAATTTAAAAAAGTGTAAAAAAAAACGGCTATCAAATTAATCAAATTAAATATTACAAGCTTTTTTGTTAACTTGCAATGTACCTATGTATGTACGGGTCAAATCTTGCAAGTTAAATTTGACCAACTTCCCGGTTTACGACGAAGCTGAAAATTTGCATACATATGTAAATCGAGTGACAATACAATATTATGGTACCGTCGAGCTGATCTGGTGATGGACATTGGAGGTGGGCATAGGAACGCTGTGATAAAACAACGCTACCTAATTGTGTTTGGAGATTTTAGAATTGGCTCGATGAGTATTAGTTACCTGTGGAAAGAAAAGTACAGTCAGCGATAAAAGCTTGTACCAAAAATGAAAACTTTGCCAACAACTTATTTATAAACATGAACAAAAATACTGAATTATAAACGTTAATATATAAAAAGTAAAACTCATTTATACCTAGTTAATTCGTATGAATTTGTAACAAATTTAAATAACTCCCTGGGGATTTATAGCTTTCTTTTACAATCCATAACTCTCGCGGGAACAATATAGGCTTTTTCAGCATGCATGAAATAAGATTTTTTCGAGCAAGTGTGATGAAAAATGCAAAATAATATCATTGTAGTATTAGATCTCATAATATTATTTGTGTGATACTTTTCTTAGAGAGCCGTGTAATTAATTGCCATCGCTGTGGTTTAAAAATAAAATATTCTGAGATATCACCGATATAACCTTTCAAATTACTATTAAAGTATGTCCAATTTTCTAATATTAAGCTGCGTAATAAAGTCCTCCAACCACAAATTTAATATCCAGTCGGCTTTTTTAATTCTTCTTAATTTACTTCTTCCTAGATATATATCCGTAATCACAAAATGTTTTTAATTTAAAAGCGGTCTACGCAACAGATGTCCGAACAATGTGTATAAGTACTTTTACGGGTTACGTTTCAAGTAGGTATTGTTTCATACCTGTCAGTATTTTCGGAATTTCCGGGATGATCAACCCTTCATTACGTTGTTAAGATATATCTTGGAAACATGGAAACATAATACTTTGTTCAAGCAGTAGGATTTTTTTAATAATAAATTGAAAAGCTGTTTGGCATGGATATATAAATCAATCAAGCCGATAAAGTCGTAGAATAAAATCTTTTTTTTTTAGGGTACCTCCCCTACACGTAATGTGGGTTTTTTTTTTTGCTTCAGCCATACAGTGTGGGATGTCGTTTGAAAGGTCGTTCAAAACTAATAGGGGTCTTCAACAAATATTTTTTGATAAATTGAATATATTTGGAGATAATCGCTCCGAAAAAAAAATGTGTCCCCCCCTCTAACTTTTGAACCATAGGTAAAAAAAATATAAAAAAATCGTGGAAGTAGAGCTTAAGATAGACATTAAATGAAAATTATAGCGGACATGATCAGTTTAGCTGTTTTTGAGTTATCGCAAAAAGTTTCCCCTTCATAGTAAAAAGACGTACACCCACAGTTCATCTCTTGGTTAATAATCTACTATACTTTAAGCTCCAGTTTAGCTTATTTTGACAGAAGAGTAACTACAGAACCCTACTCTGAGCATGGCCCGTTATGCTCTTGGCCGATTTATTTAGTTTGTTATTGACACAATAAAAAACTAGGTTTATATGTTTTCCTTTTTTCAAAATTTGCAAAAAAAAGACCTATAAATCTAGAATAATATTATGCTGAAGCAATCGACATCAAAGTGATATGTTCAGATTTTGTTAGTGGAAACAGGGGACGAAATTCGCAAATTGCGGGGATCTTTCTCTTATACTCTCACTAAGACGTAATTAGAGTGACAGAGAAAAAAAACCCGCAATTGACGAACTTCGATTTTCGCCGTTATAGCCCTGTTTTCTACGGAAATGGAATTTCATAGAAAAAGTACCGTTATTTCGTTAGGATCGCAAAGCTATTCTTCCCTCTTAAGTAAAGATGCCTAACACATTTTAAAACATATTTCCGACGTTTCGACGCGGGTGTGTGCGATAGACCCGTTTGCAAATATGTTTTAAAATTTACCTAGTTAGTTAGTTAGTGCTTCTGGGCATTTTCCGCAAATCGACATCCATTCTGACGACCAGTTTGGCCTAGTGGGTAGTGACCCTGCCTACGAAGCCGATGGTCCCGGGTTCAAATCCTGGTAAGGGCATGTATTCGTGTGATGAGCATGGATATTTGTTCCTGAGTCATGGGTGTTTTCTATGTATTTAAGTATTTATAAATATTTATATATTATATATATCGTTGTCTAAGTACCCTCAACACAAGCCTTATTGAGCTTACTGTGGGACTTAGTCAATTTGTGTAATAATGTCCTATAATATTCTGCATGTGCCTATTTTGCGTGATACGAAGTAGCGCTACTCTAACCACCGCAGCTCCTCCACGAAGCCTAGCAAAGTTTTCAGGTTGCTAACTGCCTCTCTTAGTGTGCACGGAGTCCCAAGATATTTGTTTCTGTATACTTCAACCTGTTTGCAGTCTAGGAGAATGTGTTTTGTTGTTTCCTCTTCTACCATGCATAAAATTTACCTAATAAATTTGTCGTTTAGTAGGCATATATGTTATAAATAGATTTAATATGTCGTAAAGTTTAATTTAGTAACAAATTGTAACTGCTATTGTAAATCACGGTTTTGGCACAGCGACAATAATCATTCAACAAACACTTTGTGTTGACATGACTGTGCCAACAGTGCGATTAACTCTGATATGTGGCTGTTGACATTTACACGATATATTACCTTAGATAAACTTCATTAGTATTGGGCAATTTTGGTTCGAGTGAGTCGTTAATCTCTAGCGAGAGTATGATGGTTCCGCTTTTGTCGTACATATATCGTGTGTTAAGGTCGCAGTTTTCAGTTCATGCCATTGGTGTACAGTCAGCATCAATAGTAGCGGATGAAACAACGCGCCAAAAGTATCTGATATTCTGGATAACTTTTCCAAATATAGATAAATCTCTAAAATTTACATTCAAAAGTATATCTTTTACCGTCTTAATTGTTCTACATATAGAACCATCACATTTTGTTAAGCTGTTATAGAATGGCAGATACTTTTGAAACCTTGTTTGATCCTCTACTTTTGATGCTGACTGTACCTATAGCGTTAAGTAAAACAAGACAGTTTTTTATGGTCAGTATAGAAATGTCTTCGGTTGATATTAAACCGCGATTAGAATACGATTGACCACAGATTTGTCTTTTTTGAATGAATACATGAAATAAAACTGTCAATGGTAGAGTGTGCAGATAAATGAAGATACTAATTTCAGTTTCAAAGCTTGGAGAAACATCAAATTCAATTTATAGTTTTCGTTATTCCAATAATTTTCCGCAATTCATATTTAACAGAGAGATATAGCGACGTGAAAGACAGACGGGCGGACAGAGTTGCACCATAAAGATTTACCACTTATTAATCAAAAAATGCGCCGAAATATGTATGTGTGTAGACGTGACTGGTTTCCATTATAGCCTCTGCGAGTTGCCTTGCGATATCCTATCCTACGCTTAGGCAATTTAGAAAAAAACAAAAATTGCAAAATCTATAGTATTTTACTAACTCGATGGATACGCTGACAGGTGTCATTTCAATACAATTTGCGAGATTTGGCGTTTTAAGGGTATAAATTATGCATATGGAGATGACACCTGTCACCCTACCTATTGAGTTAGAAAAATTACATACTATAATTTGTTAAAAAATCAAAGCAGCTAAAAATTTCATGAGAATTAAGTGAGAAATACAAACCGCCGAGCAGCCGGACAAACGACCTACATAATACGAAAGTATAATTGCCCAAGCTGAAACGGAGAACCTTCGCTTGCTCAGTCATGGGCTTTCGGTATGAAGGTATTATCATAGATTGACTTATGATTATCATTATTAAGTAATTAGAAGTACTGTTGTGCCAACGGTACTTTCGAATCGTATTCTGATTTCGGTTAAGTAAATACATCTGTACCCCTAGTGTAAATTTATTCGATAGTGAGACTTGACGTACGCGTTTGCGTTGTCTCATTTTGTATGGGATTTTGAGTTTTCAAAACGTCCCGCTTGGCGCGCTGTTTCTAAATCCCATACAAAATGAGAACGGAAACGCGTACGTCACGTTTCGCTATCGAAAAAATGTACACTAGGGGTTCTGGTCGCCGCGGGCCGCTTACGGACGTCGAACGCGGCGTCTCTAGTTATTTACAAGCATTGCGAACTATAAACACCGGATCCGAATTCAAAGACGAGTTCCATTGCCTGAAGCTTCGGAATAAGATACCCGAGCATAGAGATAGGACATGTAATCTCCGCGCTATGAGGTCATTATCTGACTACAACAAACCTAAAAGAAGGATTATGATCTTAACAGTATATTTATGGTTGATTACCTATCTCAACCTGTAGGTTCGAAGAAAGATGATGCCAAAATGGCTCCGGCCTTCCTAGCAATCAATCACTCAACGGGTGCCTGCCAGCGAACGAAAAAAACAATCGCTGGTGCCTGCGGCTTAAAATATACGATGATGATAAAAAGGTTAGAAATAAATTAAAATAAGTAAAAAATACTATCACGGATGAGGCTCGAACTCGTGACTAGATCACTGGCCCATCTCTACCAACTGAGCTACTGAGACTTCACTCGAAGGCAGAGAATATTAAAAAGTTAGATGAAAAGTTGACCACCATTATGTACTGAGTTGTAAACCTAACGCGTACTAACGCTTAAAAACCAATTCTTAAAGTCAAAGTCAATATATTCTTTATGCAAATAGGCCTAGCAACAAGCACTTTTAAATCGTCCAATTTTACAAATATCATCTTAATCTAGGTAAATATCAGAGCAATATATTGATGTAGTTATTATTGTTCTCAAAAAAACATTGAATTATTATAGATATGGCAAACTTAATAATAAGAATTTCACGAAAGAATCGTCAAACAACAAAATTGTATAAAAATAGAGTACTGGGTACCTATTTCCAACATACAACTTGTACCTAAATATCAAATTAAGTCGAGCGTTGTCACTTCATCGCTAAATTAGTACGTAAACAGACAACTCGTATCCGTTTCTCTTCGTTATCATAATACAATATTGCCCGCGATGTTCCTTGATCTCCGAATAGTGTTTATCTTATAAACAAGATGTTTCCGATAGTTTATACCTATGTTATTTATTCCTGTGAAGCCAATGCGAGAATCTCTAAATACTTATTCTGTTTCACAACTTCCAATTCGTAAATAATTGAATTTATTACATAACAATTATACGGAATAAAATTACACTAGATGTATTTTATTTTAAACATCAATTTCCTTATTCATAAAAGTAGTTTTTGTGACTGCTACATAATGAAACTCAAATTTATTTTATTCGTTTCATAAACCCACACTAGGCATTAAAACACTCATGTGGTCCTTTGCCATGGAATAACAGTTTTAATTACAAACCGTAGTATGATATAAGTGTTATATCTCTTAACTCTTATATCTTGTATCGAATTTATCAGGACTAATGCATGATTTAGAACAAAAAATAGTATAACCTAAATTTTAACAAACGTTATATAACGCGTTGCATGGTTTTCTATAAGAAACATTATTCTTTTATCAACATGAAATAACTAGGGTGTAGGTACATTCCATTTTTACAATCACATTTAGATTCGAAAAAAAATACAAAAATCAAAGTGCTTATATTATAATAAAAAAAAAAAAAACAAAAATTACAATGACATCATAATAACTTCATTTGCATCGTTTAACATAAAATCATTTTCCAACATAAAGACTAAAACCACTAACTATCTAACCAAACACTATTATAACTGAAAAAGGTATAAACTTTGCATATCTATCAAGTACATCTTGAGATCTTTCTAATGAGTCTAAACTCAAGGTGTCTATTTTTTCATCGAAACGTTTCCTTGGCTATATACCGACTAAATCATCAGTCCGCGTAGCCAACATACAAATCGCTTACGCTCCGTAGCGATCGACACGCAACTGTCACAGTCGCACTAATATGGAGGAGTGATAGAGAGAGACACAGCGTTTCGTTGTCGTAGCGATAGCGATTGTCATATTGGCTAGGCTGGCAAGTCAGCTTCATGATAGAATATTATTGCATCGTCTTTGGAAATACAGAAGCATGCCAAATTTCAGCTCAAACAGACAACTGGAAGTGCTTCAAATTTAAGTTATAAAATTTGAAGCATATATAGAAATAAATTTAAGTACATACATACTTATAAAGCAGTGAAGCTAAATCAAATTGTGTAAAAATCAGAAAACTTTTCTTAACTTATTGCGGAACAAACATGGAACAAACAAACAAGAACCAAAAACTTCGAAATGCACGGACGTGCCACTTTGACAAGTTTGTTCCGAATTGAATGTAAGAACTTCGATGCGCTTCACCCGCAATTTTAACCTACTTCAACCTGGAGTTTACATGCTTACCTAATTGACACTGGGTTAACGATTTAACAGGTTAACGCCGTTATTGGGATGGTGCATGACGCTAATAAATAGTTATATCGATACGAAATTTCGAAAAAAATCATGAAATGTAATAAGCAAAGGCTTGCAATACAAGTTCTTTGAGATATCGTTGCAACTTATATTATGGCAAGTATACCATCGAGCCGTTCCTCTCGAAGAGAGGAGGTTGTCGAACGAGCGAGCGAAGCGTAGCGAAGTTTCTACATTCAACTTTTTTTTTAAATCATTATTAAATAAAGGGGTTATATCATGTTTGATGATGTCACCCCCATTGTTACAAATCAAAATCACAATTTTACCGTCGCTTAATTCCTAAATTGACAAGTTTGTACAAATCTTTAGCTGTTTTAGACAAAGGGTGTGCTAAAATATCGTTACATGTACCCACATTGAATATATTGATTTTATGCTTAATTATAAAAGCTTGCCTGTCAGCTTCGTTTCGGATATACATTCAACTTGAAATATAGTGCTGCTTAGGGGCACGTCACAGCAAAAGCTATTTGTGAGGAGTTTTGCTATTTTGATCAACTCCATTGCAAGAAAGAATGAGTGGCCATAGTGTAGATACATTGGTAGGGACCGCGTGTTCTCAGTTCGGGGCGAACTAAGGTGGGGTAGGGAAGTGCGCCATGCCGTCTAAGTGCGCCTACCTTGAATATATCGACTAATATTACTAGTATTCTACAACACTCGTAGAGTTTAAGTATTGTAGAATACTAGTAATATTAGTAGTATATACTTAAGCAGTTTTCGATATATTCAAGGTAGGCGCACTTAGACGGCATGGCGCACTTCCCCTACCTCATCTTACTAGTTCGTATTATATTTCTTGACAAACCTCTTCAAGTTTAGACCGAAGGAAAGTGGTATTTTTTTTATTATATACATTTTTTTTGTTTCAGATATACTGGTGTACTTGATCGCGTCAACAACAACGATATCATTTCATTACTGGCGCTGGTGTCACATAACATGTGTTACGTGAATTCAGCTATCAATCCCGTCATTTATAATTTCATGAGTGGTAAGTTTTATGCAAATGTCATTGAACTTGTTCATATTATGTCAGAAGAAATAATTAATAATCAAACGAACTTACCTGTGAAGTTTGATTACAATTATGCGAGTATCCAAATCCAAGACAACAAATATAATTTACTAGCAGCAGTACACGTTATCGTGCAGTCCAAGTCACACATTTTAGAGATTATAGTATTTAAAAAACAAGTTCGCGCTGTCCCTCTCACTCGCTACGCTGCGTTCCTGCTTCGACATCGCTCCTCCAGTACTCATTATTTCAGAGTTATTTTTGTGTTATTAACAGAGACTATTTTATTTTCATTTTTGGGGATGGGGGGCGGGTCTTTGTTGTCTTGGATTTGGATACTCGCATAATTGTAATCAAACTTCACAGGTAAGTTCGTTTGATTATTAATTATACTTCGTATCCAAATCCAAGACAACAAATATAATTTACTAGCAGATGTTCAGAGCTTTGTATTTAAATTCAAATCCTGAATGCGAAAATAAAATAAAATATCGATATCAAATCAGTATGTTACGAACATACTGATATTATTGATTTTGACTAAAGAGAACAACGTACCACCTAGAAGTTATTAATTTATATCCAATTTAAATAATTATTTATGTATCCACATAGTATAAATGTAAAATGTATGTATAGCATAATAAAATTAAGGAGTGAAATTGCTCTTGGTATTTCATTTCGTTAATATTAAAAAGTATAAAACTTTCTTTGATTTCACTGTAGTATATTGATAAAGTTGTATATATCTTAATATTCACAAGGTACAACTATTTTTATGTCATTTACAAGCCAGGACGCCATTAAGTGTAAATGTGTTTTCAAGCTTTAGTTGGCTCTAAATAAGTTTTAGATGGGCATTTTCTGTCTGTAACCATATAAACAAACCATTTTGTATAATTTAGAATTTACCAACCATTCTCTGGATGTAATTACAACGGAGACAAACAAGCATATGGCCTGCCTGATGGTAAACAATCACCGTAGCCTATGAATGCCCGCTACTGCAGAGGTATATTACATGCGCGTTACTGACCCTAAAATATAATCTAATTTTATGTTACGACACTTTAAAGTTAATTTTGAATACAGCAATCAATACTTTCCTCGGTAAATAGCCTTTGAGTGAGGTAGATAAAGGAGAATTTTCTTCATTGTAAAGCTACCATAAATATCAAGGCTATATGTAAGTACTTTAAAACTAAGTCTGGACAATTACTAGTAGAGTATCCTGTAGGTATTAAGTATTTGAAACTTATCACTTTGAAAATATAGATGGACTAATTTTAGTTATTACCACAGATCAAGAAATAGTAATATGATATTATTTATAACTAAATAGCTAATCTCATCTGCTTATGCGTATCTGAACGATGATGGCTACTACGCTAACAAGTGGCAAGGAACTTAGGTAGATTATGTGTTGAGTTATGATATATTTGTGAACAAAATATCTGGCATGACTTGTAACTTGTAATTCATTTTAAGGAGTAACATTTTTTAACGTTACCTACAATAAAACTGTACAGTGTGCATTGCGACGAAAAATGAAAACTATTTAAGCTTTCTTTTACAGCAAGACAATATGACAACCCGAGCATTTACATTTCAGACAATAATAATGTTATTGTTAAAGGATTTCAACCCTTTATTGCGATTATTAATCTAGCTACTTAGCGCAAGCGACTGCAACACGTGGCAGCATAACTCTAGTTGCATGGTTGCACAATTTACAGCACTTATTTCGCGTCGCGGGATAGTGCATCAACGGCGGTTCACCTCTTGTTTGATGCGGCGATGTTCCCCTGAAGTTTGGAGCTGAGAATCCGTAAGTAAATTGTACCGGATTTATTACATTAGGCTCGTTGATATGGTATATTCTTGACAGCATATCAAAGCTGACGTTTGAAGTTATTAGGAGTATATAACAGCGTGATATGAGTACGAATCATAAATTTGGGTTAAAGGGTTTACAGATATATTTTTTCCTATATGTTGTTTACATACAGCATTTCTTTGTCTGTAAGGGCAATGACATTGCGTACATTTTGTTTAAGGTATTATAGGCCGCATTTAGGTGTTAACTATTAAATTACCTCAGCGTAACAAGAACCTCCTTTATATTTCATTATTTTTACAAGTCCTGTAAACTTTAGCTCAACCTTAAATATTTTTGCTCTTTAGTCCCTTATATTTACATGCGTAAAGCTACTTCCAATACTATTAAAGTCTTCAATCATTACATTGGCATCAACACTGTTATAGTAGAGCAACGTTATATATCTTTGACGATATCATTTTGAGATATGTATAATGACCGACTGTAGACCGAAGAGCGAAGTGACCGAAGAGCGTAGCGACCGAAGTGCGAAGCGACCGAAGAGCGAAGCGACCAAAAGGAGCAAAGCAACCGAAGAACCAAATGACCGAAGCATTATAACCTCGACACTTAAAATGAAGCACATATAGCCTCGACGCTGCGGAAATGGAGGCCTCGATACGATTATTGTGGAATTGTATAGTACATATAACTAAAAGTGCGGCATATATCTTCGTCACTGCGACAGCTGCGACAGCAGACCCCTTGACACAATTATTGTGGAGTAATGATAGCATCCTCACTATGACGTGGGGCAAACTTAGCCTCAACACTACGACAGCAGAGCCCTCGACACAATGATTGTGGAGTAATGATAGCCTCCTCACTATTAGAGTGGGGTACATATAGCCTCGACGCTGTGAAAGCGGAGCCCTCGACACAATATTGTGGAGTAATGATAGCCTCTTCACTATTAAAGTGGGGCAAATATGGCTTCAACGCTGTGAAAGCGGAGCCCTCGACACAATGACTGTGGAGTAATGATAGCCTCTTCACTATTAAAGTGGGGCAAATATAGCTTCGACGCTGTGAAAGCGGAGCACTCGACACAATGGTTGTGGAGTAATGATAGCCTCATCACTATTAAAGTGGGGCAAATATAGCTTCAACGCTGATAAAGCGGAGCCCTCGACACAGTGATTGTGGAGTAATGATAGCCTCATCACTATTAAAGTGGGGCAAATATAGCTTCGACGCTGTTAAAGCGGAGCCCTCGACACAATGGTTGTGGAGTAATGATAGCCTCATCACTATTAAAGTGGGGCAAATATAGCTTCTACGCTGTTAAAGCGGAGCCCTCGACACAATGATTGTGGAGAAATGATAGCCTCTTCACTATTAAAGTGGGGCAAATATAGCTTCGACGCTGTTAAAGCGGAGCCCTCGACACAATGATTGTGGAGTAATGATAGCCTCATCACTATTAAAGTGGGGCAAATATAGCTTCAACGCTGTTAAAGCGGAGCCCTCGACACAATGATTGTGGAGTAATGATAGCCTCATCACTATTAAAGTGGGGCAAATATAGCTTCGACGCTGTGAAAGCGGAGCCCTCGACACAATGGTTGTGGAGTAATGATAGCCTCTTCACTATTAAAGTGGGGCAAATATAACCTCGACGCTGTGAAAGCGGAGTCCTCGACACAATGATTGTGGAGTAATGATAGCCTCTTCACTATTAAAGTGGGGCAAATATAGTACCACGTCGACATCTCATTTATAAGAAAATATTTATTTAATATGTGTTTTAATTTTGAACTATTAATTAATGTGCATTATAAAATTACATTAAAACTTTAATCAACACAGTTAATACCGATTTTCTGTTTGATGAATATCTTGTTGCACAGTAAACCTAAGCTTCTAAGTACTCACGGAAAGGAGAATTATTATTAGACGGAGTCCACAATATTACACAAATCAAGTATATCTTTCCATAATATATTTCATTTTAAAATTATATTATATTATGTTAATCAAAGCTGTCTAATAATAACAAAGCGGGTAACTAACTGATGATCAAATTTAGGAGGCGACCACATCGATTGGACCCAAGACTCGACGATACCGCGATGTCCGATTAAAGCCTACTACCTAATCCGTCATGATCCATACGATAGATTCACTATGGCCCTCATATGGGGCATGGGGCGCACGGTATCGGAGCACGCATAGCACGTCCCGTTTGTATACGTCGATTAATGGCATTAAACACTTTAAACTGTCAGTCAGACTAAATAGTCTTCCAATGTCTTATAGATTGTGTACTGATTGACATTACTCCTGTATATTTCCTACCTAAAGGTATCCTCATAAGACGCTCATTAAACTTGTTGGTACTGTGTATGTACATTTGCATAAAGACGCGTTTTGTTATCATTCATAGGCACTTATTACCAATCGGCAAGAATTACCATTGTTATCTGTTTTATTGTATGGTAGGGTAGATCGGACATGGTAAAAGCCGCTTTCGTGAAACGATTACCTAGTATATATTAACTTTATTCAGATATGGTTTGTATATTTAAATCTGTACGCGAAAGCATCTCGTAAAAAAAAAAAAAAATTGTAAGTAAACATTGCATTTTATGCAATCATAAAATGAAATCTAAATAATATTATATTAGTAAATAATACTATAATAGTACGTATTACAATTATTTAAAGTTCAAATTGTAATCTATTTGTAGCCCCATACTTATTTTTGCCGTAATTTATTTATTCAAAAAAGAAGGTAGTTGTAGTAAGTGATTTCGTATGGACGTAAAAATTACTTACTTGATTTCTTAGGTAATAAGTTTATTAAGCTAAACGAATATACCTACAATTTCAAATTGAAAGTTTAACTGCCATGTAAGTATGGCAAACGAGACTAGACTTGCCGAGCTGAATAAACATCAATTTTTCGTTCGAGGGTACGGCGGTCGGCAGTTCAAATAATGTTTTGATTCTATACTTCTTATTCAGCGCACAATAAACATTAATCGAAACACAATTAGGTACACATATTTAGAGGAACACTATTTTGGCGAAAATACGTGTGACTCGGACTAACACAAAAACATGTAATGAGTACTGGAGGAGCGATGTCGAAGCAGGAACGCAGCGTAGCGAGTGAGAGGGACAGCGCGAACTTGTTTTTTAAATACTATAATCTCTAAAATGTGTGACTTGGACTGCACGATAACGTGTACTGCTGCTAGTAAATTATATTTGTTGTCTTGGATTTGGATACGAAGTATAATCATTTTTAAGTGACATCAGAACGGAGGATAATGTGTATGTGTGTATGAATGTTTGTTCCTTTGCGCTACCGTCACATGGGGTAAGGTTATTTTACATGAAACTGTTTTTGGTGGGAAGTCTTTTTGCTAAGAAGAAAAGACTTTTTGCAATAACTCAAAAGCAGCTGGACCGATCATGATCGCTATAGTTTTCGTTGAAAGTGTTTATTAAGCTTTTGAATTACGAATTTTTTTCATGTGGTTCAAAAGATAGAGACGGGGGAGACATTTTTTTTTCTTTCGTAGCGAGTATTTCCAAAAACATTCATTTCATCACAAAAAAATTGTTCGAGACCTTTGTTTTGAAAGAGTATCCAACGATATCTCCTTGGGTTAAAGCAAAAAAAAGTAATCAATTTGTATGGGAGATAACCTAAATAATTTTGTTTGTAGTTTTTATTTTACCGTTCTGTCGCCATGCCTGATTTATGTATCCATGACAAATTGCAGCTTGCTAGTACTAACGATCACGGAGCAAAGCCGCGGACGGACAGACGGACATGGCGAAACTATAAGGGTTCCTAGTGAACTACGGAACCCTAAAAATGAAGATCGTAATATGTATTATATAAAGTAAGATATAATTGGGTAGGGATTAGAAAATAATATTTAGTTAACATTGATTATTTTTGAATTCTGTATGACCATTTAGGTTCAATACTGATTTAAGTACTTGAACTTCTAGCAGTTTACGATTATTCTGTCAGATACAAGTATAGTATATTAATCGTAAATAATACTGAATCTTTGATGAATAAGATGCCGATTCATTTCATCTCGGATGACAAAGGATTCATTTTTTATTGATTTCCAAAACTGAGGAGTTCTATACGAAAATTGCCGAAGCGGGTAAACTGTTTTCTTTGATAAAATATAAATACAATTCAGTTTATCTTTGACTTTAATGGAAATCGTTTCGGGACGATTACGAGAGACCTTATGGATTGCTTAGGCATAAGTAAATCAAAGGGCATTGGCAATGAAGGAGATAAAACAAAGTAAAAAAAAATCGGCCAAGAGCATACCGGGCCATGCTCCGTGTAGTGTTACCATAGTTCGTAGTTAGCATTCTATCAGAATAGGCTAAACTGGGGCTATTAGTAAGTATCATATACAATACAAGCTTTTACTAAAAAATAATACTATTTGCAATAACTCAAAAACGGCTGGACCGATCATGTTCGCTACCTATAGTTTTCATTGAATTAGTTTTACTTTTATTTTATTTTTTGGATTCATAGTTCAAAAGTTAGAGGGAAAATGACATTTTTTTCTTTCACGATTATTTCCGAAAATATTCACTGTATCAAAAAACGGTTGTTGGAGACCCCTATTCATTTTGAAGACTAATTCAACGATACCCATTGGGTTAAAGCAAAACTTATGAAAAAAAAACTTTATTAACTAAAATAACATTTTAGGCAAAGTGGTATTTCACTAACTTCCTTAATTAAGCAGAACTGCATCAACCCCCATGATTTTAATGATCTGCCGACATCGCGGCTTAAACAAAATTTGTCCCTAACACGTAATGTAGAAACCAAGATGGGGGAAAGGAATATCAAAGGAGCTGCGCGGCTATTATTCTCCAGCGACGTAATAGCTCCTAACACAGCGGACACCCTTGAAGCCCTAAGAAGTAAACACCCCACCCCGGATGCCAACCTGTCCCTCCCTGATCCACCTGACCCATCCGGCCCTTGTCTCCATGTGTCCTCTGACGATATTTTCAAATCTGTTTTTTCCTTTCCAAATGGCTCTGCGGGCGGTATCGACGGCTTATCTCCTCAGCACTTGAAAGACCTTCTAAGTCACATATGTGATGATTCGCTTCTTAAAGAGCTAACAGCCCTGACCAATTTCATGCTCTCGCGATCGGTAAACCCGGATAACAAATGTCCTTTACGGTGCCAACCTATGTACATTGACCAACAAAGATGGTGTAATTAGGCCAATAGCAGTCGGGTCAGCCTACCGTCGCCTGACCGCCAATTGCTGCTGCACTGATGTGTCAACGAAATTGTCCAACTATTTCCAGACCGTGCAGCTGGATATTGGCTCGAAGGGCGGCTGCGAGGCGGCGGTGCATATATTTCGGACATTCATTAATAGCAGCGTTTTACCTTACAATAAAACGCTTATTAAGCGAAATTCCTTATTTGAAGCCTATTTAATATTTGAGAGTGCGATGCTGTTTGACAGATGACGTAGCGGTTTACTATAGGCTGACACCTACCCCCATAGGTACTCGTATTTCAAGTTTTAATCCCCTCCACCAGGCGCCCGTGGCGTGTGGCCGCGGAGTCCCTCATTGGGTCTCAAAATATAAATAAAACGAAGTTGCAATATACCACATTCCAAAAAGGGTTGCATTAGATATTATTTATTATTTCAATATGAAGAGACATACCAGTTGACCTGTATGTATAGACTATAGATGTTGCTTATTGCAACCTGCATGGTAGGAGAAAACGCAGTGAGTTAAAAATACCCTCGACGGGCATTATAAAAGTGATTTGGTTTATTGCAACTGAGTGTTGTAGCCACAGGCGAATTTAATATAGGCTTCACACCACGCCACGGGCGCCTGGTGGAGGGGATTAAAACTTGAAATACGAGTACCTATGGGGGTAGGTGTCAGCCTATAATGAACCGCTACGTCATCTGTCAAACAGCATCGCACGCTCAAATATTAAATAGGCTTCAAATAACGGTACAGAAGCTTAATAGAAAAGAATGTGAGGTTTTGGTAAAAGTCGATGTTAAATATACTTTTAACTCTGTCGACCGTGTTACCTTGCTCGCTCAAGTCAAAGAAAAAACACCGGAGCTTTTCAACTTTGTTTGGCAATGTTACACTTGTTGTTGTTGTCCTAAAGCACCCCAGAGGTGCAAAGGGCCTTCACAAGCTCGCTTGTGTGTGATGTTACAGTATCCCCTCAAATTAACTGTTAGAAAAAATTCCATGTTGTCGTCTGTCGGATGTCAACGGAGAGATCCCTGGGGCCCGGCTTTGTTAAGCTTGGCAAATCAACCCACCATTGAGAGTCTAAATTGTTGCTTTAATGTTTGGTATTTAGATGACGGTACCCTGGGGGGTGACAACGACGTAGTGTTAAATGATTTGCAAACTCTTACCGATAAATTTGCTGAAATAGGCCTCTAATTCAAATAACCTACATCATTTATTTTCAAACAACTAAAGCCGATAGATACCTTACAAACTCCAATACAACATCTTTGAAGCTAAAAAATCATGTTGGCGAGATAGTTTTCTGTTGCGGTGCAGGATTCGACATATTCCCACGGAACCACCGAAATACCTCCAGAAGGCCAGAAGTCCGAGCTCGCGATGGTTTTCAGCAGCGGCCGCGGTAAATTAAATTTGAACCAGGATCTAGCGAATAACATAAATATGTGATATCTACGACGGTACGAAGAATAAGTTGGTCCTTATTTGTAAGATTGGCTGCGGTTATCTCAGGGTGGAAGAATATACGGGGTGGAAAAATCGAATGCCACATGGATGGCAACTACCTTAAATATTGTAAATAGCACATTTTGTGTAAGGGAGACTTTCCTTTGTTTTTAAAAACAATAAATACTGCATTTAAGGATTTATGAAAAATCGCTTGCCTCAGTCGGGACTCGAACCGGTCAAATGTGACAAAAAATAATGTGCTGTATTTTATGATGCAGATTGAAAGGGTTACTGATAAGGTTCATTTTTCTCTAAATAACAAATACAATCAGAATAACGGAAGGCCATGAAAATTGTAAACGAAAAAGGCAAAATTGGCTCAAGACGAAAATTTTTTGGATTACATAATATGGTCAGATGAAAGTAACTTTAGTAATAATGGTATGTACAATCGTCACAATAACCATTATTGGTCCCGTATAAACCCGCTGCGTACACATGAAACTAATAATCAGGTGAGATTCTCTTTTAACGTTTGGTGCGGGATAATGAAAAACAGGGTTGTTATGGTTCACATATTTGAAGGACACCTGAATACAGTAAAATACCTCGAAATCCTGGACCTATTGCGAAATGCATTAAATTATCTACCCGAAGAATACGACACTTTTATTTTCCAACAAGACGGTGCACCAGCACATAACAGCAGGTTATCGACTACATATCTAAATAACCATTTCCAGACATGGATCGGTACAAAAGGGAATATTAAATGGCCGGCCAGATCTCCGGATCTAACACCATTGGACTACTTTTTGTGGGGATACGTGAAGGATGTTATTTATAAAAGAACTTACGAAAACGTATGCGAATTGAAAACCGAAGTCCATGCAGCTATTACTAATATTCACCACAATTCACTGCAACGAGCTACGAAAAGTCAATTCCTCAAAAGATTAAATTTATGCAGACGCCGAAACGGGGCTCATTTTGAACAACTACTTTAGTTAGCAAGGTTTTAGTAAGGTTATTAAATGAATATTGTTTTATTTTGTGTGTTTTAATTTTTCGTTTACAATTTTCATGGCCTTCCGTTATTCTGATTGTATTTGTTATTTAGAGAAAAATGAACCTTATCAGTAACCCTTTCAATCTGCATCATAAAATACACACATTATTTTTTGTCACATTTGACCGGTTCGAGTCCCGACTGAGGCAAGCGATTTTTCATAAATCCTTAAATGCAGTATTTATTGTTTTTAAAAACAAAGGAAAGTCTCCCTTACAGAAAATGTGCTATTTACAATATTTAAGGTAGTTGCCATCCATGTGGCATTCGATTTTTCCGCCCTGTATATTTTTTAATCATTTCCATAGCTTTTTCGCTTGTTTTAATTTATTTGAATGTGAAAAAACATCTTCAAGGATTTTTGAACACCAATAAATAGCATCGAAGATAAATACAGACATTGAAGATAGCCCAGAAGAAAAGATGTCTCGTTAAATTAGGCCCAGATAAAATAAAATAAGAGTGAGCCATATAATGTAATGAGGGCCTTCAGTTAAGGGCAGCCTATTCCAGATCAGAATTTGTCCCGCATAATTGTGCCATTATTTTGACGAGAATGAAATGTAAATGAATTTTATTAGTAACTTGCGTCCAGCTCTAACATGTTCGTTTATGCATTTGTGAAAGAAAACCCGTTATGGACTGTTTTATCATAGGTTTGCCCAGTTATCTTTCTGTTGTTTAAAAAATAAAGTCGATCCTTGCTTATAGGGGTTGAAATAGGGATCCATAGCCGTAATTAGAGAACGTACGTTTTCTTGACAAATAGTTACGTGACTCCTTCTGGCTCTAAATTATGCGGTAGACTTCTGTGTGTCGACTGTAGATCCGGATAATTTAATTCTGGTTGAATTCAGATTACACACCCTAACCAACACTAATCAACACAATAAATTTAGATGTGAGCGTGAAAACTTTGCCGAGTGACGTGAATTTTAAGTTTGTTTGAACTCCTGTTGTGCTAGCTCAAGTACTGACTACGTGCATAAAATAACGGATGGTTTAGGTAGGTGGAAGGGACATAGGCACATAGGTGCCTTGACACAGGTCGACAAGCCTGAAAAATTAACCTAAACCGGAAAAGGTTTAATTAGATAAATGCAACCCTCGTCAAACCTTAGAAAGAGACAACGAAGACAGAGTTGAAGCTCTCTCTGTAAAAATTTTTAAACCACGTCGGTGGAAAACCTGCATACGTCCCGCTTGATGGTAAGCAGTCACCGTAGCATATGGATGCCTGCAACTCCAGAGGTGTTACATGTACATTGCCAACCCTTTAAAAACCTGTACACTCTTATTTTCAAGAACCCCATTCTGAAGACCCTCGGGAAAAGCTCGGCAAGGACTTCATTCCACAACCGGAGCTACTGCGGGAGGACATTCCTCTTAAATCGCACGATGCGCGACCATTTAGGCTCTAGGGTATGAGGATGAACACCCTGCCGACGGCGCGGTTTCTATCAGAAAGTGAATTGTTTATTCATCCATTGATATTTTGAAACTTCTTGTTCCAGAAAATTTCCGCCACCAGTTCAAGCGCGCGTTCTGCTGTTCCACCGGCTCCGTGCATGAGCACTCCACGACCCTCACCTATACCGCCAAGTCTAAGCCATCCTTCGAGATGCAGTCTCTCACACAGAGATCTCTCGTCTGTGAAATGACAAACGGATATTCGTAGAAGGATGTAATTTGCATATTAAAAAGATCTTTATCATTTCCACGTTCAACAAAACGGGGGTTAGGCAGAACTTTTGAACTTTATTTCAAAGTGATAGGGTTCAATTTTGCGTAATTCCTGTAACCTTTACACCTGGTAAAAGGTTAATAGTTATTAAGAACGTTACAATCGCTTATTACTTTGCGCCACGAGCACTGATAAGAATTTTGTAGATCAAACTAGAAATGTCTGAAATTACCCTTTCTCAGCAGAAATTCGACCGTACTTAGTTCCTCACTTTGTACTTTATTTGAATTAACCAATTTTAACCTCTGTTTCTAGTCAATTCTAAATCACAGCCTACTTCCGGAGCTCTAACAGCCCGGTAAGGCACGCGCCCCTCAAATAATTTCATTTAGCAGCCTTATAGCCGTTTTGACGAGATAGTTTTCAACAGTGTAAATTAAACTGGAACAAAAAACCTTTTATTCAATATAGTGTAAATATAAGTTATGTTTCACTAAATTCCTGATTAAAATTAATGAAAATATATTATTAATGATCTCAAGCAACATACGTACTGTGAAAAGAAAGATACGATATCTTTGACAATAAAACTTCAATGACGCACTATTTATTATTATTATTAAAAACCGTTTTAAAAGAACGTCATACAATGTGAACTGCCCTGAAAGCTTATCTATAACGTAGACTTTTTTATAGGACTAGATAGACTATAATATATAATAAGGATTGATGTAAATATTTTGAGAATGCATTTAACGTAAGATAATTTTCTACGAAACCTAATTCTTTTATTGCCTAATTGATTACAGTCCAAATTTATGTAAAAGGTTGTATAAATACTTATTTCATTTAACTATATACTTAACTATTAACTATATACCTACTATTAAATAGGTAAGTGTAAACTGTATGAATAGTTTGATATGATATTTATAATACTGTAAATATGATTGTCATAATGAATGTTTGAAATCTTATAAAAGTGTTTTATTAAATTTATAATTTTATTTTTTACCCCTTTTCCCTCCTAAAATCACAAGTCACAAGCCGCCTGAAAATAAAACGGACAAGTGCGAGTGGGACTCGCCCACCGAGGATTCCGTACTTATTAGTATTTGTTGTTATATCGGCAACAGAAATACATCATCTGTGAAACTTTCAACTGCCTATCTGTCACGGTTCATGAGAAACAGCCTGGTGACAGACAGACAAACAGACGGATGGACGCACAGCGGAGTCTTAGTAATAGGGTCCTGTTTTACCCTTTGGGTACGGAACCCTAAAAAGACCGTTGATCGTCTAATAAATAATGATATGTATGCTACAATCAATTGTCAGACACTTCTTTTTCTTCTTCTTCAACCTAGCGTTTTCCCTGCCTAGCGCCAGGGTCCGCTGTCCTACTTAATCTTCTCCACTTTGCCTGATCTTCGACATCCTCAGGTGTGAGAGGTGTGTGCAGAGGTATTGTTAAGAAACGATGATATCACATAGTTAATAGAAAATTAAGCACATAAAGTTCAAGCAGCTTTGAGTATATCCAGACACAAACAACTAAGAACTCAGAAATTTCAATTACCGGTTTAACCCCAACACTCACTGAAATAAACACTCAAACCGAAGCATTCCATTTTATAACAATTTAATTCTGCTCGGAAAAGTAGCAAGAATACCAAATAATTCGGCGGAGTGAAAAACTCGTTAGGATTAATCATTTCAATACAATAGTAGGTACATTACCCAAAAAGCCTTTATCTGTAGAGTCCACGGACGGCCGGAAACAAAAGGGCACTCTGAACGCTTTTGGGTGAAATGGAAATAAATTACAAAGTTTTATGTTTTCCCATGGACCTATAGAATACTAAGGACGTAGTTTCGCTAAAGCACAACTAGGATTCCATCACACACCAATTTCTTAGTATTTACGCGTGACACACATACACATTGACAGTCAAATGTTGCAAAAACTATACCGATCGAGGGAAAAAAAGAGACAGAATACATTTTCATAGATAAGTTAATCAATTATCACGTTATATTTCGTAAAATACGATATTAATCCACGAAGTAGTACCTAAAGTGGAGGGCGCTCTCAATTTTTTTTAACTTATTAAATTGAACCTTATCACCAAGCTAGAAAGGTGTTCGTAGCAAACTGAAGAAAATGTTCTCAGCCCGCCTAGGTACATTACATACATTCATGACACGCACACATTGAAACCGTCCGCCAGCTGGTCGTCAGTGGCGCGGCCTCTTTCAAATTTTTCCTGTATGTGTTTTCCCATTTATTTATTTATTTACCTACTTGGAAGTCGGCAAGCCTATACACTCGTATCTCCTTATTCATACATTTTTACAATCTTAATGCATTAATTTATCTCTTTCTTACAAAAACATAAATCATGATAGATCATGACAAGCGAAGAATAGCTAATCGAAGCCTGTAGTGCGTTTATGAAAAACGCCACTGGTCGGATTTGACCATTTTAGCGCCGGTACAGACGGACTGCAACTCGACTGCAACTTGTATGGGAACTGCACGTCGACGTTGCAGTTGAAGTGCAGTCGGCATGCAGTTCCCATACAAGTTGTAGTCGGGTTGCAGTCCGTCTGTATCGGCCCTTAAATTTACATACGTTCTTTAAAAAAAAAAACGTCACTTTTGACACTGACATATCCGGTCCATATCGTATCTAGACCTAATATTTGACGTGTCTTAAATTTCAAATCGGGCCGAGAGTCGGTACGTCATTAGATTTGGCGTAATTCCTTAGACTTCAAAATTTAGTTACTGAGCGTGAGGCTCTGTGTCAGCTTGAACAATTGCTTTCATATGTCTGTCCGGCTGTTATCATCTACAGGTCGTATAATCTCACGAGAATCTGTTGAGATATACGACGTACATCTCAACAGATTCTCGTGAGATTTAGTGAGCTGGTCCGATAATTATGTACCTATAAGTATACATTTGTTGTCGACTACGTTTTAAGATTTTCATTTTTAAATGGCGGAGCCATGGAAGTTCGCGAGGGCTCACAGATACTAGTTTAGTTAAAGTTGTAGCTGCAAAGTAGATGTCAGAGATGGATGGTTTCTATCTACAAGCATGTCTGTTACAGAACGCTTCGAATATTGGCATGTAACGCCATCTATTAAACAGTGTCTGTAGCAGCTTGCAAGGATAGACGCTACAATGTACTATCACTGAAGTTATTTTAGTTCCATCAATTTGGTTCCGTTTAAACACGCATTGCAGGGAATTCTGAAAACAAGCGCCATCTATAAACATATCCATGAATTACGAGTGATACAATTTTTCTGTAACATTCGTCGTGAAATGGTTTGCGTAGTACGGAAAATAGAAGGTAGATGGCGCTTGTCTCTAAATAGTGACTTGTTAAAATTACTCGTATATTTTGTTTAGTTCTCTTTAGTTCTCTCTTCTAGAGATATTCAAAGGATAAAAAGATTCCTGTTATTAACGAAAATGATACTTCACTTCACATGTACTTCACATGTTCATTGGAATATTTAATAATTTTTAAGAAAAAGAAAAACCGACTTCAATGAGGGAGACCGGTGAAAGAAAGATTGATATTGGATTTCATACAATGAAATTAAAAAGACAGCGTTCTACACCTAATTATGTCTCCATCTTGACACATTGCAGATTTGCTGGTTGACTGGTAAAATACCCGCAATAAGGTATTCGACTGTATTTAAAAAAAATTATTCCGCACCATGCATGAAATAATAATAATAACCGGCCAAGAGCATGTCGGGCCACGCTCAGTGTAGGGTTCCGTAGTTACTCTTCCGTCACAATAAGCTAAACTGGAGCTTAAAGTATAATAAATTGTTAACCAAGGGATGAAACGGTACCTTTCACGCGAGTTAAACAAATGGGCTACTATGAAGGGAAAACTTTTTGCGATAACCCAAAAACAGCTATACTGATCATATCTGCTATAGTTTTCATTTAATGTCTTTCTTAAGCTCTACTTCCACGATTTTTTTCATATTTTTTGGACCTATGGTTCAAAAGTTAGAGGGGGGGGGGACACATTTTTTTCTTTTTCCGGAGCGATTATCTCCGAATATATTCACTTTATCAAAAAATGTTTCTTGAAAACCCCTATTCGTTTTGAAAGACCTTTCCAACGATACCCCACACTCTAGGGTTGAAACGAAAAAAAAATTTCACCCCCACTTTACGTGTAGGGGAGGTACCCTAAAAAAAATTAAATTTTTAGATTTCATTGTACGACTTTGTCGGATTTATTGATTTATATATCCATGCCCAATTTAAGCTTTCTAGCACTAACGACCACGGAGCAAAGCCTCGGACAGACAGACAGGCAGACAGACAGACAGACAGACAGACAGACGGACATGGCGAAACTATAAGGGTTCCGTTTTATGCCATTTGGCTACGGAACCCTAAAAATGGCTATAAGTTTGCTTAAAAGAGTTGAGAGGTACCCTCAATTCCTCATGGAATCCATCATCAGAACTCAAGCTTGACAAAAATGTGCCTTGAAAACCTAACTGCTTCACAAACACAGCGAAGAGGACAAATCGCCAAACGTGAACTATGCGTCGTTGAAGAGTTCGATTCTGATCATCATCAGCAATTCCATTTCATCAAATGTCACTTTTTGAATGTAAATGCTTGATTTGTCGATGAAAATACAAAAATCACTATATGTATCCTCTTCACATTTGAAGAGTTCCCTCGATTCCTCATGGATCCCATCATCAGAACTGAGTTTTGACAAAAACAGGACCAATCTGTATATATATAGATTCAAACAAAAAAATAATTTTCAAAATCGGTTCAGAAATGACGGAGGTATACAGTAAAAAACATTTAAAAAAAACATATCAACCCAATTGATAACCTCCTCCTTTTGAAATCTTGAAGTCGGTTAATTACATTTATTCAATTTATTTGGTTATTCGATTTTGAATATGTTAAATATGTCGAAGCACTATTAATTTACTTATTCTGCTATTCCCTACACGAATTTAGGAATATATTTTTCACCACACCAACTGGGAAAGGCCCTCTTGATTGTTCAAAAACTGTCGCCAACGTATTGCGAACCCGCTAATATTTGCCAACGTCATGGAGTAGATGGCGCTAGTAGTCACGTTTAACTTAAGTAACCGCTTCGAGGTTATTGGGATTTTTTGAGGGAAGGTGAGAGGGTAGATGAGAACGACAGTAGGAAAAAGGAGGTTGTGTGCGAACAGATCGACGCGGCAGTGATATTTTAGATCAAGTCAAGAACGTTCTTATGGTGTTATTAGAATAATGATGTGTCTCTAGTATATTGTGACCAACGTTATCAGTACTCAGAGTGAACAGTGATCCAGTGAGGCTAATATGAACTTAAGGTAAACTTTGTGTGAGGAAAGGGGTCGCTATAAGGGGAGGTTTGGAGGCGACTATTAAGCTCAAGAAACCAGGTGGATAATCATGTGATACTCATGTCATCTGCAAAACTGAGTTTATTGATTAGTTGGCCACCAACTTGGACATCACCCTCACAACCTTCCTATACTCATTGTCTATTCACAGATCTCAGTGAACAGTTGCACTCCTCGTTCAACTATAAAAGGATTACGTGTTACGGTATCCCCATTTCTCATAACTCTGAACATTTAACTCCAGTTAAAGAAATCAAAAGCCTTTGCGAATGCGAAGTCAATAAAGCGCAAAGCCTTAAAGAGTATACGCCGCACCCACTGTATTCTTTATTAATTGGCACACGTTGAGAATTTGCTACTGAGTACCCATCTATATGTCTCGCATGGTTGTTAAAGTTGTGAAGTGATTATTCGTGAATAAAAGAAACAGATTGGGTCAATTTGATGGACACAGCAGTTAAAACACTGTGCTGCGGAAGGCTGGCGATATTTTGCTTAATTTAAGATCTGATCGGAATGAGGAAGATGGATCGGTACCTCGGATGTACAGTATATGTATTGCTGTTTCTACCATCCTTAGCAGGACTGATGCATGTGCACGGGGATGTAATCAAAGAGTAAACATATCGAAAGCTGCCACGAAAAGCGGACTTACTGTGTTGCGTGCCGTTAAGCCTGAGGACACCACGTATATGACCCTTCGAAATCTTAAGTTTTTCAAATAGATAAGACGGCTGTTAATCGCGAATGACTCCAAAAAGCAATGATGCAAAGTGTAAGGTAGGTCTGGCAGACATATTTAATAGGTTATAACGGTTTAAAAATGGTGTGATGTGAGAACGGCAAGAAACAGAAAAGAAAAGCATTTTGAATGCGTTGAATTAATACCGAGGTACTCGCCAGCATCCACCCCCCAAAGGCGGTATCAGTGTAGCTCAATTTAGACAGAATAAAGTGTGGCAAAAATGTTTATGCGTAAATCGACGTGAATAAAATCACGGACGCGATATAATACTTTTAAAACTGTTGCTGACAACTTGACTGTCCCAACATATTTAAACTAGATTATTTCACACCAGGCGCGATATAAACGCACCAGAGAATGATAAGAAGAATAAAAACCACTTTGCAAACAAAAAAAAACAGAGTTCATTTTGACTCAATATCTGCTTGATAAATCGAAATGAACGGTAAGAAAAGGTGCCTTGAATATCACATCACTTGTTTTGGATTTGACGGTTCGAAGTGGGAGCCTGATTGGACAAGTCTGTTGAATGTCCAATTAGCATAAAAAAATAACCGGCCAAGAGCATGTCGGGCCACGCTCAGTGTAGGGTTCCGTAGTTACTCTTCCGTCACAATAAGCTAAACTGGAGCTTAAAGTGTAGTAAATGGTACCTTTCACCCGAGTTAAACAAATAGGCAAATTTGCATAATCAGTACCTAATTAAAGTAAGTCTTTTTACTATGAAGGGAAAACTTTTTGCGATACCTCAAAAACAGCTAAACTGATCATGTCCGCTATAGTTTTCATTTAATGTCTTTCTTAAGCTCTACTTCCACGATTTTTTTCATATTTTTTGGACCTATGGTTCAAAAGTTAGAGGGGGGGGGACACATTTTTTTTTTCTTTCGGAGCGATTATCTCCGAATATATTCACTTTATCAAAACATGTTTCTTGAAAACCCCTATTAGTTTTGAAAGACCTTTCCAACGATACCCCACAATCTAGGGTTGAAGCGAAAAAAAAAAATCACCCCCACTTTACGTGTAGGGGAGGTACCCTAAAAAAAATTAAATTTTTAGATTTTATTGTACGACTTTTTCGGCTTTATTGATTTATATATCCATGCCAAATTTCAGCTTTCTAGCACTAACGACCACGGAGCAAAGCCTCGGACAGACAGACAGACAGACAGACAGACAGACAGACAGACAGACAGACAGACAGACAGACGGACATGGCGAAACTATAAGGGTTCCGTTTTATGCCATTTGGCTACGGAACCCTAAAAAGGAGTGTGGTCGAGTTGTAAATAGATTCTATTTTACATTCTGATTTGTGATTATATAAAAATAGCGTGATTCTCCCTTGGCTGGGGAGGGCTGCCGGACATGAAGTGGGTGCACCCAGAGATGGACATGTCAACAGTGGCCTTAATGGATAAGCGAATAGATTTAAAGCGAATACTTAACATAGTAGATTACTGCGAGTAATATTCAGTAAAGAGAAGTAGTGGGAATTTAGGTTACATACACCCGTTCGGATAAGATGGCCGCATTTGTCTGTGTGGTAACTATCATTGCATATAAAAAACGTATGTTCTTTTCGTTCTCGCGGTCGTCGCAGTGTTCAAAACAGTTACAGTTGTTTACGTCTGCTGTAGTAATAGTTGTGACACTTGAAGTGGTGAAATAGGTTATTATGTTAATAACGATGTCAAAAGAGCAAAGTGACAAAGTGACAGAGCGAATCACAGATGGTAGTTACAGATGGGATAAACCTATCGCGAACGGAGCTCTCACTGTTTAATAATACCGATATTTGATATCAGATCGCATTGCCACTCTCTGACACATGGGCCGCATGACGCGGTCTCTTCTCGTGACCTAAATTGCAACTAGAGACTGCTCGGAGCAATCGAGAACCGTACGCGCTGGAGTGTAAGAAATAACATTGGTCATGGGTTGACGGAGAGACCAGTAATGGACCAAGTATGACAGGTCGCAGCCGTGATCCCACTCAGCTTAGCTCAGACATCGATGGACGCTCACACCAGTTTCAGAATCCTGCTTTCAATCAGTTTAGCACGGAAATTGATCAGTATTCAGATCAGTCTTAGGATCCTGTTATTATTTGGCTCAGCACAAACATTGATGAATGCTCAGACCAGACTCAGAATCCTGTTCTTTATCAGCTCAAGACAGATCACTCACAATCACAACTCAACTCAGACCAGATGCACGATTGGATCGATCTCAGAAACGCAGTGTCTCAGCACATTTCTGTAACGTCATCAGAAATTGCACAAAGTCTCAGGCCGTGCCGATTCACGACGCAAAGGGTGAACCATGCGGTTCGAGAAAACACATTGTTATTCACAAGTGTTCTTATTATCTAGTTGTTGATTTATTTATATGTTTGCCTATAGACATCTAATTTCAATTAAGAGTAGCATTTTCTTTCTGGGCGGGAGTGTCGCCAACGTATTGCGAACCCGCTAATATTTGCCAACGTCATGGAGTAGATGGCGCTAGTAGTCACGTTTAACTTAAGTAACCGCTTCGAGGTTATTGGGATTTTTTGAGGGAAGGTGAGAGGGTAGATGAGAACGACAGTATGAAAAAGGAGGTTGTGTGCGAACAGATCGACGCGGCAGTGATATTTGCTTTTAGATCAAGTCAAGAACGTTCTTATGGTGTTATTAGAATAATGATGTGTCTCTAGTATATTGTGACCAACGTTATCAGTACTCAGAGTGAACAGTGATCCAGTGAGGCTAATATGAACTTAAGGTAAACTTTGTGTGAGGAAAGGGGTCGCTATAAGGGGAGGTTTGGAGGCGACTATTAAGCTCAAGAAACCAGGTGGATAATCATGTGATACTCATGTTATATGTAGGTAATAAAGTCGGACACCAGCACAACTCATATCGTCATCTCACTAACATCCAGGCCTCGTATAGGTATGTAGTACATTTACATATCGCTTTCCAGTATCCGTAAAACCATTAGCTCATTCGATAGGTTAATAAGTATGGTGAGCTTGACGACAAAAACTAATGAGAAAGTTGCATTTTATCCACATGTGGGGCAAAGTAATCAGATGAAAATTTTGAGTTGTTTCCTTATGTTAGCTGGTAGATTTGACTTTTAAATGACGATATTGGATGATAAATTTTTAATTACATTCATTTGCATTAGATTTGGTTTGATTTTTTTTTTGGTATTTCATACTTAGTATTTTCCTCACGTTGGTGTGATGAAAAATGTTGTTTCACTCGGAGGCAAAGTTAGTTTAACCCTCGTGCCTTGAAACCCTCGCAACGCTCAAGATTCCACTTCTCGAACCACTCGCTACGCTCGTGATTCAATTTTGGAATCTTTCGCTTGCTCGGGTATCAATATTAGCACGAGCAGTTAAACAACAACTTTGCCTCCTTGTAAAACAAATAACTATTTTGCGTTTAACCACATGGTACTCGTAATTTTAATGTTTTATTTTTTCATATTGTGACCAAGTTTAACTTATTAATTTTACAATATTGTAATTTGATGCCAATTATTATTATATTTATTATATATTTTTTTGTAAACCGCCTTTATGAAATAAATGACCATGACCATGACTATGAGGTGTCGTAGATAATGTATTTCATAAATATAATTAATATATTAATTAAGTAGACATACATACAGAGATCACGAAAAACACACAAAACAACAAATATCTGAAAATATACCTATCTATCGATATTCGTAATCGTATTAAATATTCGAGAGTTCGTATCGATATTCAAAACTCGGTTTTAGTAGTGTCCAATTTGCCATTAATCTAATTTGAAAAAAAAAAATAGATCTTAAATGCCAAAACTTACTTAGATAGTATAAGCAAAAATTGAAGGTCAAGATTTGTCAAAGATCGATGAGTGTCGAATTAAATATCCCAAGAACTCTATTAACAGTAGGTATTTTTCTGTATAAATAGCTGTTGACTGTGATTAAGTCAGCTCCCGTTTCCTAAAAGTTTGCCAAGTTACAAAGCTTCTTTCATCAAACAACACAGATTACGCAAACGCTGAAGTTTGAACTCAATCTCTGTTTATTTATTATTCTCATAATCTTGGCAAAAAAGCGTAAGGCACGTTATAAAAATATGTAGGTATAATTCTAATCAAGATACTTACTTCCTTGACAATTTGGTCGACGATTAATTTCGCTCGCTATCCTCGCTTAATCAAGGCACTAAATATGCTTAGTAGGAGTTCTAGAAATATCCCCTCTAGGGAGATCTGTGCAGATGTTTTCGTTAGTGAATCTAAAAATAAAAACCCATTTCTTTTATTTGCATAGTCCCCTAAAGTGAGATTACAGTAAGAAGAAACAACAGTAGGGATGCCTACTTAACTTGGATGGCTGCACTTTTCCCGACTTGCACTTTTTTTTAACTTTCTACTATCTCTACAATTCACCGATTTACGTATATTAACTATGTCCTATAGTGGCGCAGTTGGCAAATAGCCGCGTAGAATAGGTGGTAACAGCGACGATCCGGGTGCAATTCCCGGAGGTGTATGCAGATATTAGTTTTTGTATTTTTTTTTTGCACTTGAATTTCGTACTTTTCATTAAATAAACGAGTGTGAAACTCGAGCTAAGCGTATCACTTTCAGCTCGTTAGTTTTTTTGAATGATCACTAATTTATAGGTACGTAAAATGTAGGTTTACTTTTTTTATCGTTTTAATCCATTTATTAAAAACACAATTAAAATCATATCAAGATAAAGGCAATATTCACGACGCAAGCTTCGTCAATATATATATATATATCCGTAAACAGGTAAAAAACATCCACGACATGCTTCGTCATCGTATTATGCACCTATCCTACAAAATATATATCAATGGTTTATTTTTCTTGTATATTTTTACTGAGGTGTGCCAATAAAGAGTATTCTATCTATCTATCTATCTATCTATATCCACAAAACGTTTCGTCAACGGCCTACCTAGTATCCATATAACAAAAAGCAATAAACAAATAGAAACCTACTCCCCACTCAGATTTTCACCCGGACCAAAAGTGCCAAAAATACTGGCGGCATTGCCTCGCTGAATGGCCAGTGATATCTGTTGGACCAGGAAAGAACCAGAGCGAGGGTCGCAGCCCTTTTCTTTCAGCCGTCGCCGTATGCTCTTGATAAAGGTTTTGGCCTCGGCACACCAAGGGCCCGCCGTCTCGGGACAAAATCGTACACTTATTCGAGGCTGGCGTATTTGCTATGTTTTAACTGGGCCGCACTTTCAGCCGCTGCGCCTGCTTTATTCACCGTGTGCGCGAGATGAGTGGGAGCAAATGTACTCACACACGCACGAGGCATCCCAAAGCAAGCTGCGGCCTTTCGCCCAAAGAACAAGTGTAAGACCATCAGGCTCTGGGGCTCCATTATACACGGGACATTCGCCGAGACCAAAGCTCGCCTTATCAGATCGTTGATAGCACAGTGCCTGGGTATCCTACCCACGCACCGTAAACAGCTCAGCCCATCGTGTCCATCTGCCTCTACCATTACCCCATACCTACACCGATGAGGCTCGCACACCTTGCTCCCAATTCTCAGTGCCACCGCCATCTGTAACGTGTCATTACCGAGCAAGGGTTCCTAGTACGGTGACGGCAAGGCATGCAGCCATGCCCCTGACTCCGATTCTGTAACAGCCTTCAGTCTGGCTACGTCCTTCCCAATAGCCCCTCCACCAGGCCTTGGGCAAATCATGGCACAAAATATCGTCCCACTGTCTTTGAGATGAGGGGTTCTCCGGTCGTTCAACCCCCGCAAAGCGAGACGACCACTCGGAAAGAGCTTCCTGAAAAAATGCGATGCAGACATTGCCACTGTAGTATATTCATAAATATGTATTGGTGTGGGTAGGTTTTTAAAAATAATAAATCAGACTATATCCAGCTGTCTTTGTGTTTACTTCATGGTGGCAGCGGTGCTCGGAAATATCGAATAAATTACATTATTAAGTGTCGTGCGGTGAACTTTTAACTTTAATACAAGTGCACTGTAAGTAAATACGTGTTTTTAACAATGGAGCACGCGCGTCCTCCTACGGAATTAGCTTTAGAAGGCGGCCCGGCGAATCGTGCTGATTCATGGCGCAAATGGTTAAAGCAGTTTAAAGTGTTTTTAAAGGCATCTGGTGTATACAAGGAACCTTCGGATGTACAAGCGAGTTTATTAATAAATCTTATCGGATCCGAGGGATACGACGTGTACACAACGTTCAAGTTTGATAAAGAGGAGGATCGCGACGACATTGATAAGTTGATTGAAAAGTTTGATCAGCATTTTGGCACGAAAACAAATGTTATTATGCTGCGATTTAAGTTTTTCACACGCAGTCAAGAGCCGGGTGAAGGCATCGATGAATATGTAACCGCTTTGAGAATCATTAGTCAACAGTGCGAGTTTGATAAACTCGAAGATGGCTTGCTACGCGATCGCATCGTGTGCGGGATTAAGGATAGCGTAGTACGGGATAGACTCTTGCGCACAGACGGGTTGACATTAGAAAAAGCTATACGAATATGTCAGTCTGGTGAAATAACGAGTGAAGAGAACCGGGAGATCGAAGGCGTCAAGAAGGAGTCAGTGAGTATGTCGGTAGATGCGTTGAGGAATCGCTCGGGCTGTGGGCGTGGGTCGGTGCGTCGTGGCTGGCGCGGAGGCCGCGGGGGCGGCGCGCGCGCGTCCGGCGGCGGCGTCGGCGGCGCCGGCGCGGCATCCGGCGGCGCGGGAGCGGCCGGGAGCGCTCGGGAGCGATTATGTGCATCGTGTGCTGAAAGCTATTGTGACGGCGGGGCTCGTTGCGCGGCTAAAAGTGTTAAGTGTTTTTTGTGCGGAAACAGAGGTCATTTTAAAAAAGTGTGTCCGGCGCGTAAATCGAACAAAGTGTATCAACTACAGGAGGACAGTGACGACCTGTATTATTTGGACACTATCAAAAACGTCGATCACATTGAGGACTCTGAGTGGTATGAATCATTACCGTTACTTTGTTCAGATAGATTAGTAAGACACAAAGGAGAATGGGCAATTTGTCCCATGGATGTATACTGTTGAGACATATCTCGTTTGAAAGGGTTTACTCTTAGCATTATTTTATTGTATGACACCAACTTTGGATAACGTGCAGGGACTGAGCAATTTAAAAAAAAGAGTGGCGAATATAAACTGTTGTTTTACAAAGTACTTGTTATGTAGCCGGTTGTTAGGTGTTTTGTATGAAAGAATATGAGAAATTCTAGATTTCTGTTTACCACTACTTACGTTTAAGTACGTACAGGGCTGGAATTAGTTGATATAACATATGCTTGAATTAAAAATACTGCTATGAAACACTGAAACTTGCTTGTATACTCAAGCCATATATATCATTTAAAAGACATTTTTATAAGGTATTTTAATATATATATACTTGCACTCAAATGCTTGCAGGGGCGGTAATAAAACGAGTTTTTTCGTTAATTAATTGTGGTAAATGCCGCTTTGTTTGTTCTACCTGGCACTAGATGGAGCCTTGGTAGCAGTTTGGGTAATTTTTACTATTGGTATATACAATTGAGTCATATCCTATTTGGAAGGTCTTCAATTAAGCATTAATTACTTATATGACACCAAAGACCGAAAGTGTCCAGGGAAGATGATATTAATAATTTTGATATATAAACTAAATATAAAAATAAACTAAAAAATGTCATTAATATAGAGTTACTTTTGTAACCATTTACATCACTTTGCATGCCTGAAATATAATGAAAAAGTAATTTATATATTTTTTTAAATTATTACTGCTCAATAAATGGCACTAAACTACTTAATTATGATTTTTCAAATCCTCTCTAGTACTGACATCTTGCGTGCAATAGGAGAACCGAATGAGCGGCAAATGCTGGATCCGTATAGTCGCTTATAAACGCTAATAAATGTCACCGAAGAATAAGTTTGTTTAATTCGGAACTTTGACAATAAAACGAATGGTTACCTTGAACTAGTAAGTTTCGTCTATTTATCTCTCTTGCTCTTACATATTCGAGTGATAAAGGTAGAAAAAGCATTACATTTTTTAAAGTTCGCGTTATGTCCCGCTAGAAACGTTATATAAACTTATTATTAAACATGAAATAAGATTCCTAAGCAATAAGTAGGTAAGAAAATGTATTTATGGAGTACCATAATTAGCAGCAAGAAAATAAATCTAAGTTTATATGTTACAATAAAATAAATCGTAAAAAGGAGTACCTTTTTACAAAACAAGTATGTACATAGTAATGTACATACTTGTTTTGTCTCTCTGCAGGAAAATTGTGTAAAAGTGAAACATTTGAGATTGCGTCGCGGTTCAAAGCAACGTTCCCTTCGTTTGCCATATGAAGCAGGATTAAATTGTGTAGTTTTAAGTTCTCATGTAAGTGAATTGTCAAATTCTTAGTGAGAATAAAGAATCTTAATGCTAAAATAAACGCAGTGAATACATTACAAGCATCAGCGACTCTTAACTGCTTGCCAAGCTAAGATAGTAGCTGTAGTTCGTTCCATTATATATACATATGAAATAAAAACTTTTGAATACATTTAACACCTTTATTTCATATAAATTGAAAAAGAACTGACGGCATACATTTTCTTCACGGTCGCACAAATATTAGCAGGACGAGTCGACAAGTTAATTTAAAGCAAGCATTGGTGAATAGGTGCATCCAGATCCAGATAAGAGAATGCATGGTTATTGCGCCAATCTCGGACCATTTGCGATTGGTTTGCTAAGGGCACCGCTAGCTGGTGCGGATGCACAGAGCACTTATACATACCTTATTAAATAAAAACTTTTGAATACATTTAACATCTTTATTTCATATAAATTGAAAAATAAGTGACGGCATAGATTTTCTTCACGGTCGCACAAATATTATCAGGACGAGTCGACAAGTTACTTTAAAGCAAGCATTGGTGAATAGGTGCATCCAGATCCAGATAAGGGAATGCATGGTTATTGCGCCAATCTCGGACCATTTGCGATTAGTTTGCTAGCTGGAGCGGGTTAACGAAAAACAGTAACTGGCGACGCTAGCTGGCGCGGACGCGTGCGACGAATTTTACCTACAAAGGCACCCGCGCGCGTGCACCCGCTCCGTGCACTCGCGCCAGCTAGCAAACGCCCTTAACCTTTTGAACGCCAAGAATACCTTAAGGCGTCGTAACTAGCTATGCTCAAAGCGTCATAAATACATTATAGCTGATATAGCCGCTGTCAGAGTAACCTTCACACTTTCAAGTAAGGTTTAGGGCATAGGGCGTCCGCAACGTCGCGCGTGTGCATGGAGCGGGCGTGCGGCTTACAGTATGAGCAACGCTAACTGGCGCGGACGCGTGCGACTGATTTTACTTACAAAGGCACCTGCGCGTGTTTGCCCGCTCCGTGCACTAGCGCCAGCTAGCAAACGCCCTTAACCTTTTGAACGTCAAGAACATTTAAAGGCGCCGTCACTAGACATGATTTAAGGGCCTTGAACACATTAATGATTATAGCTGTTATAATCGCTGTCAAAGTCCCTAATGTAATACTCATGCACTTTCAAGCTCACTTGCGCCCCTGACCTTGGCATGTAACGTTTTTGTTATGGCGTTCAAAGGGTAAAATATCAATGTCCTAATGCGTCGCTAGCGCGTTATTTTCGAATCGCACCCGTGCTCCCGTGTTGGACTGCACACGCGGTGTACACTTCTTGTTATTGTTACCGTTTGTGCGCCTCGATAACACAAGTACACATACACAACTCGCAAAATGCTCGCGTGCTCTTGTTTATATGTAAAGTACGTCTTCTAGGGCCGCGGATTGGACCCACGCGACCGGCGGGGCGGTGAGCGGCATACATTGGTCGCAATGCAAGCTGTAAAGCTAGTGCAGTGCATGAGGGACGCGCGGCTTTCTCTCACCACATCTTTAGGTGTTCTTGCCGTTCAAAAGGCTAAAAGCACCTAATGAGGTGGCTTTACATTAGCTAGATGCCGGCCCACACGCCGATCCGGTGTGCAGGCTAAGGAAATCGCTATGTAGGCCAATTCGAAAGTGCAACTGACATTAAACCAATTTTAGAATAATATTGGAATGATACCAGTTAGCTGTCTTTCGTGCGTTCATTTCGCACTTATACGCATGTACTTGTACGAGCGAGACGCCCGCAACTAACTGATATGATTCCAATATTACTCTAATATCGGTGTGCACGCCCCTTTTTATTCATAAGCAAGGTAAGATTGAACCACTATAGAAGGCAGCGAAGAGGCCGGCAATGGAACTGGTAGCGTTTGATGGAGACAGTTTTCTGTCAAATGCAAGTTCAAATTGGCCTGACTGTCTCACTCGCACACCGGAGTAGCGTTTCATATAAGCGTACTTTGTTATATCCAATCGACCCGCTCTATTCAGTAGGTTTCATTATCTCGATCCATCAGTTAAGTAACAATCTCTTCAATCTGGTGGATCGAGATGGTGGATCCTACTGGACAGATGGAACCTATGGATAGGAAAACGTTATGCTCAACAATTTGGTAGCAGAAGCGATGTGATTTTTTAAAATCGCGACTGTGTCATTGACATAATATATCTGAGGAAGGGTCTTACGGGCAATAAGAATGGGGCCAGTACAGCGGTGTTACGCACACGAGTTTGAGCCAATCGTGCAGTCTAACGCCAACATGGACAAGTACCACAACGTGATTGGTTGATGAGTTCGCATTACGCACGCGATTGATCGCATCTAGTTGCGTTAGACAGCACGATTGGCTCGAATTTGTGAATGACACAACTGAACTAGCACTATCGTTATTGCCCCTAAGGTCGGTCCTTAGATATATGGTAAGCGTCAGGATGGCGGTGGACCTCAGCGAATTTCAAAGAAATATTTATAAACATATTGTACCTTCTGTGTACCTCAGTGTCCCTTTAATAGAAACCAGTGTACCTCTCCCCAAAACGAGATATTTTACAAAACGGTCCACCCGCGGGTCGCCAACCTGACGTCAGGATGGCGGATGGACCTATGAAATCTTGCATTATACCGCACTAAAAGTATGCAGTTATATTGTGCATGAGCTTAGCCTAGCTTGTTTTGGGGAGAGGTACACCGGTTTCTATTTCTATTTACAGAGGTACACTGAAGGTACAGTCACCATCATATATATCGGAGCGGCCAAGGTACCCACGAATATCTGAACATGCCTCTACTGTCAAGAGGTTAGAGTGCGTGTTTAGAGATCTTTGAGCACCTCGGCCACTCCGATATATCTGATGGCGACTGTACCATATAACTGCATACTTTTAGTGCGGTATAATGCAAGATTTCATAGGTCCAACCGCAATCCTGACGTCAGAATGGCGGGTGGACTTTTTCTTAAATATCTCGTTTTGGGTTAGGTACACAGAAGGTACAGTATGTTTATAAATACTTACTGCTATGGCGCAGCGACCCGAAGTGGATCTTGGCCTCCGACACCAAAGGTCGCCATGCTTCTCTGTCCAAAACCGTTTCCATCTAGTCGACGGCGCCGAGTTCGCTAAGGTCTTTTTGCATTTCGTCTCTCCAGCGGGACCTACCTAGGACGTCTAGACGGTCTTCGGCCATTTGGAACTTCAGAGTACGCCCTCCAGGCTTCACGATCCTCACCCATCTGGACCACGTGCCCGAGTCATCGGAGTCTGGCAGCGCAAAAAACCTAGGACTCACACGTGGAGAGGATGGAACCTGGAGACTCCACAGGAATCAGGAGATTGAAGATCTGGTGTCCGAGCCGAACGTCATTGGATGTTTATAAATATTTCTTTGAAATTCGCTGAGGTCCATCCGCCATCTAGACGCCAGATGTCAATGCCGAGTGCGACCGCCCTTAAAGCGGTGTATTATCTCTAGTCTCTCCAATATGTTCTCCTGGTGGGTCCACGGGGTTTATTTTAAGTGTTATCATAAACAGTGTTCACCAGCGGGTCACTCAGTCGGGCCATGAACACGATTCTATTTTGAAAACGTTGCCCGCGTAGGTACTTCAGTCTTAGGCGGTATATACTCTACACCACGTTCACAAAAGATTGATATTTTAGGTAAAAACTCACATTTCGCTATATTTGTCCATAGTAAATACTAATTCAAAAACTACTGTAGGGCCTAAAATCTTCTGTGATAGTAATGTAGAAATAAATACTGTTGACAGGCGGTCAACGGTATTTAGTACAATAATTACACTGAAACAATTCGTATAGAATACAGAACCTATGAATAATATATATCTAGAGAATCTAACTTTAATGCAATAATATAATTGAACAAAAGAAATACATTAGTACGAGTAGTACGATCAACCTATATGTCTATTTTTAAGTCTTAATGTTCGTGTATCGGTTCTGTATTCTATGGCCATTAATTATGCTTTATTTTTCAACTTTCTTTGACTACACACAAGTACACATTATATTTGTTTTTTTCTTGAACTTTATCTTGCCCATGTTCGATTCTTCTTATGTCGATGCATCCTCATTATTTCCGTATGGTTTCTGAAAATACAATAACAGTTTTTGTATTGTTTTCTAATACCTATGTTTGAAGTCGGTTTCCTATTTTTAAGAGAAGTTTTTTTTCATGTAAGTACCGTCAAGTGGGGTAAATTAGAACAGATGGGATACCTATCGACAATTATGTCCATAAACAGTTTTACGTTCCATCAAGAATTGAGAGGTTGCCTCAATTCCTCATGAACCCATGATGTAAGCTAGACCTTTACACAAATATTCCTTAAACCTCGTTAAGCAAGTAGCTTCTTTACAAACATAACAAAGAAGACAAATCGTCTAGCGTGAAATACGCATCGTTAAAGAGTTATTTTCTGGTCCTGATCAGAAGTTCCACTTCTTCAAATAGCACTTTTTTGAATGGCAATGCCTGGTCTGTTGATGAAACTAAAAAACGCCTATAAGATTTGGGGAGTTCCCTTAATTCCTCGTGGTTTTGTCAAAAATAGGACCATCTTGGAACTATATACCCACTTTCAAACGATAACTAATTTTCAACATTGGTTCAGAAATGACGAAGATCTTACTTAACATATATACAAAAAAAAAGTTTTTGAAGTCGGTTAAAAAGTAGTATCTTTACAATACTTTCGTCCTTTTACTAAGTAGGGATGACTACTACAATTTGCTTACTAAGTAAGTACTTACTTACTATTAGTATCAGATTGGAGTCGACTCGAGAGTCGATAAAATGGGCGTCGCTACCCTTTCCGGGTGGGGGGGATTTCACCGCATGAAAAAGAGACACATATAGTGAGTTCTTATTGTTCTACCAAACTACATATATAAAGTAGTCGTACTTTTTGAGTCAAATTAGTTTAATTCTAAAGGTGCGACGTAATGGCCTGAAGCCCGCTCTTAGCATACCTAGTTATACTATTTGATGGATATTGGTGTCAATTTATAATACGTTTAATTATTCATTGTCTTTACCTAATTATCTTTACATTTTCCCGACCGGTTTGGCCTAGTGGGTAGTGACCCTGCCTATGAAGCCGATGGTCCCGAGTTTGAATCGCGTAAGGGCATTTCTTTGTGTGATGAATACAGATATTTGTTCCTAAGGCATGCGTGTTTTTTATGTATATACGTAAATATATATTTATCTAAATAAGTATGTTTAACGTCGCCTAGTACCCATAGTACAAGCTTTGATTAGTTTGGGGCCAATCTGTGTAAGATTGTCCCTACCTATTTATTTATTTATTACCTAACGTAACCTACAGTAGGTAATGAAAGCATTTTATTTTTGTAAGGGTAACAGTTTTGTTGGGATATAAAATGGTTAATGATAAAAACTAATACTTTTACCAGCATTTTAACTTTATATTCATGTATTCGAAACCTATACATTTATGACAATAACTTTTGCAAGACGATAAGATTTTTTATTCACAATAACTTGTCCGTATTCGAACTGTCTGGCTACCCGGCTAGCCGTGGCTGTGTACCCGGATTTTATACTCTGAAACTGGAACTAGTGACAGATAAGAGTCGATTGATGTTTTTTTTAAAGACACTTATACTTAAATAGAATTACTTACCTATGTTTAATTAAAAGAAAGACTACTTATACATAATAATCCTTACAGTTTTAACCTATTTAACCTACCTACCTACCTACTTTTAATAGTAGCAGTTCGGTTCACTTAGTAGAAATACCTGTTCTAAGAATAATGAAAAAGAAAGAAGAGTAATAAAAATAAAGAATCTGGAAGTCGTTGAGGTGTTCCGTTCTTCACCAGCAATTCTACTTCAACAAATGTCACTTTATTGAGTAAAAATGCTTGTAATATTGATGAAAATCCTAAAATGACTATATGTATGCCTATCCTATACAATATGAGAAGCTCCTTCGGTTTCTCGTAGAACCTATCATCAGAACTGGACCTTGACACAAATGTTCCTTAAAAGCCTTGCTATAAACGAAATAAAATAAAAAACACGCCTAAGGTAAAATACTTGTCGTTGAAGAGTTCCATTTTGCTCAATATCAGCAGTTTCACTTCATCAAATGTCACTTGTTCAAATAAAAAAAACTTGATATGTTGACGAAAATCCTCAATTCCTCCCAATTGTGAATTCAAATCGATTTAAAATCCTCAATTCCTCATTAAATCCATCATCATAACTGGACCTTGACACAAATGTTTCCTAAGAACCTAGCTTGCTACAAACTTAACAAAGAATAAGAATCGCGCGCGTTGAAGAGTTCCGTTCTGGTCAATATCACTAACTTGTTTAAATAAAAATGCTTGATATGTTGACGAGAATCCAAACATTACTGTATGTATTGTATGCCTATAAGATTTGAGGAATTTCTTCGATTTCTCATGGAACCCATCCTCAGAACTAGACCTTATGACACAAATGTCTTCAAGAACTTTACTTGCTACAAAATAAACAAATAAAACATATCGCGCGCGAATTGGCGAGTTCCATTTTGGCCAGCATCAGCTGTTGCATTTCGTCAAATGTCACTTTTTAATAAAAATGCTTTATATGTAAATAAAAATCCAGAAATTATAAGATGTCAGGAATTCCCTCGATTATTTATGAAACCCATCATCAGAACTGAACATTGATATAAATACACCTTAAGAACGTTACTCGCTACAAGCTTAATAAAGAATACAAAACGCGTGCGTTGAAAAGTTCCGTTCTGGACAACATCAGCAGTTCCACTTGATCAAATATAACTTTTTTTAAATAAAACACCTAGAGATATTGATGAAAAAAAAACTATATGTATTTCTATAAGGTTTGAGGTGTCCATCATCAGACCTAGACACTAGACACTGGTGTCTAGCACAGATATTTCTTAAGAACCTTACTTTCTACAAACTTAAAAGTTCCGAGGAATTGTTCGGATTAATCTCTGCCGCCTCTTTCCGTCACCGCTTTACGCTACATCATTTATATCTTCACCACTTAGATGGTTGGCAATCCTCAACTGTGCATTTCTCTAGAAACTTCCTGCCTCATACAGCTAAACTATGAAATGATCTGTCGCATGCGGTATTTCCGGCCCAATACGATCTTTAAAACTTTAAGGAAAGAGCGTATGCCTATCTTAAATGCCGGCACCGCACTTACAATCCCTATGGTGTAACAAATGTCCATGGCCAGCGGTAATTGATTACCATCAGTTGATTCGTCTGCTAGTTTGCCTCTTATATATCTAAAAAAATCTCACGCGTTGAAGAGTTCCGTTTTAGTCAACATCACTAGTTCCACTTCATCAAATGCCACTAATGTGAATAAAAAAAGCTAAAGATATTGATGAAAATCCAAAATAACTATATGCCTATAAGAATTGAGGAGAATGAGGAGTTCCCTCGCTTTCTCATGAAACACATCATCAGAACTGTACTTCGACAAAAATGTTACTTGAGAACCTTACTCGCTACAAACTTAACAACGAAGAAAAATTGCGCGCGTTGGAGTTCCGTTTTGGTCAACATCAGTAGTTCCACATCATCAAATGTCACTTTTGTGAATAAAACTTGATAATATGTTGATGAAAATCCAATAAGTACTATATATATACCTATAACATTTAAGAAATTCCCTCTATTCATAATCATAATCATAATCATAATAATTTATTTATAAAACCAATTTATACGTCATTAATAAATAATTTAGTAATAGTACCTATAGTAATTTACCAAAAATACATGGTACTTATGATAGTTATTACAATAACATAACAAAAACAGTATAATTATTGCGCTTTATACGCAATGAATTCGTCGTAGCTGTAAAAGGATTGCTCGATAAGCCACTGCTTTAAGCGAAATTTAAAGCTGCCCAAGCTTGGAGCATCAAGTATGTTTTTTGGCAACTTATTGTAGACAGTGGGACCCATGACGTGAGTGAGTTTAGATGACTTGGTCAACGTCGATTCTTCATGGGACCCATCATCAGACCTTTACCTTGACACGAATGTTCCTAAAAACCTTAGTACTTAAAACTAACTTGCTACAAACTTAACTAATAAAAAAAATCGCGCGCGAGTTGGCGAGTTCCATTCTGGTCAACATCAGCTGTTACACTTAGTCAAATGACAATTTTTTAATAAAAATGCTTGATATGTAAATAAAATCCCAGAAATTATTACATGTATGCCTATAAGATTTTAGGAATTCCCTCGATTCTTCATGAAACCCATCATCAGAACTGTACTTTGACAAAAATGTTTCTTAAGAACCTTACTTGCTACAAACTTAACGAAGAAAAATTGCACGCGTTGGAGTTCCGTTCTGGTCAACATCAGTAGTTCCACATCATCAAATGTCACTTTTGTGAATAAAAGTTGATAATATGTTGATGAAAATCCAATAAGTACTACATATATGCCTATAGCATTTAAGAAATTCCCCGATTCTTCATGGGACCCATCATCAGACCTTTACCTTGACACAAATGTTCCTAAAAACCTTAATACTTAAAACTTACTTGCTACAAACTTAACTAATAAAACAAATCGCGCGCGAGTTGGCGAGTTCCATTCTGGTCAACATCAGCTGTTACTTTTAGTCAAATGACAATTTTTTAATAATAATGCTTGATATGTAAATAAAATCCCAGAAATTATTACATGTATGCCTAAAAGATGAACTGGACATTGATGTATTAAGTACACCTTAAGAACCTTACTCACTACAAGCTTAATAAAGAATACAAAACGTGTGCGTTGAAAAGTTCCGTTCTGGAACACATCAGCAGTTCCACTTGATTAAATGTAGCTTTTTTTTAATAAAACGCCCAAAGATATTGATGTAAATCCAAAAAAAACTATATGTATTTCTATAAGGTTTGAGGTATCTATCAGACCTGGATCTAGACACAGATGTTTCTTAACAACCTTGCTTTCTACAAACTTATCAGGACAAATCTATTACGGCGAGTGTTCCATCGCATTGCTCGGATTAATCCTTGCCGCCTCTTTTCGTCATCGCTCTACGCTACAACATTTTTATTTTCACCACTTAGATGGTTGGCAGTCCTCAACTGTGCATTTCTCTAGAAACTTCCTGCCTCATACAGCTAAACTATGAAATGATCTGTCGCCTGCGGTATTTCCGGACTAATACGACATTTAAAACTTTAAGAAAACAGCGTATTCCAATCTTAAAGGCCAGCACCGAACTTACAACCCCTATGGTTTAGCAGGTGTCCATGGGCGGCGGTAATCGCTTACCATCAGGTGTGACGTCTGCTCGTTTGCCTCTTATATCATAAAAAAAAACAAAGAAGAAAAATCTCGCGCGTTCAAGAGTTCCGTTTTGGTCAACATCAGTAGTTCCACTTCATTAAATGCCACTAGTGGGAATGAAAAAGCTTAAGGTATTGATGAAAATCCAAAATGACTATATGCCTATAAGATTTGAGGTGTTCCCTCGCTTCCTCATGGAACCCATCGTCAGACCTTTACCTTGACACAAAGGTTCCTAAAAACCTTGGTACTTGAAACTTACTCGCTACAAACTTAACAAAGAAGACAAATCACGCGCGTGGAAGAGTTCCGTTTCTGATCAACATCAGCAGTTCCACTTCACCAAATGTACTTACTTACCACCCATTTATTTGAAACATTACCTAGGTACTCCATTTTGATGCCGCCAGCTTGAAACTTCAATGGCCTCAGTGTCCGATGAACAACTTAAAAATGCTGAAAGTAATAACAATTATAATAAGTTGGGGAGTAGCGACCTTACACACCCGAGTGCTCCTGGGGAGTTCTGTTACCGGATATACAATAATAATAACAATAAATAAATATTATAGGGACATTCTTACACAAATTAACTGAGTCCCACGGCAAGCCGAGAAGGCTTGTTTTGTGGGTACTCATACAACGACATAATAATATATAATATACAAATACTTAAATACATAGAAAACATCCATGACTCAGGAACAAATATCTGTGCTCATCACACAAATAAATGCCCTTACCGGGATTCAAACCCAGGATCATCGACTTACTAGGCCAAACCGGTCGTGAAAAAAAGAGCAAAAAAAAAGAAAAATATGTCAAAAGAAAATGCGATTTGGAAACGTTATTCGCCACTTAATATATATCTGGTTCACAGCATTTATTTGGTGCTGATATAATGCCTGCAATATTACCCGAGTACATTAAAATATGAATAAATTATCATAAATTCAAAAGATGGTCCCTATAACAGTTCATTTTTATATGGAAAAATGGCTTTCATGTAAAATGTTTGTCAGACATATTTTTGGAAGTATAGTACAATCATTAACTTAGAAATATAGGTTACCTTTCACGAATAAAAACACGGTAACACATATTTTTAATTATTTTTTTAACTTATCCAACGCAAAATAGAATTGGAGAAACTGACATAGGGACTATCATTCGACACGACACGTATAGTAAAGTATGAATCCGCTCTAAGTCCCCTTAGACAGTGGGAAGTAAAATAATTCTTGTTCTGAAAACAATAAAATGTAAAATGATTAGGTAGGACAATCCAAACTTCTAAGGTCGCGTAGATCAGAAGTAGATATGAATTTGTTCGACAATACGATAGCAAACTTTTCAGCATTTACATTGGCGGATTTTTTTCTGGAATACTATCTAAATTGCACTTTGTATATATGCTACATTTTTTATATAATTTGGAGCCTTTATTTTCCATGGAGTCGAACGCTATATAGCAGCTATACGAGAAAAAATAATACTTTGATCTTACCTACCCCATGAATAGTGAAGATCATCAAGGAGCATACTCTCTGAGATCAATGGAATGGAGTGCCTTTCGATTGGAGAAAATTATAGCGTATTAGAAATATACTATTTTGTAATTACAATGTTGAATATTTTAAATTGCGTGTTTTGACAATTATTGTTGACAATATTACATTCAGAGTCATCTTGACATAACTTTAGAAATCCATAAACTAGTCTATACTTTTTAAAATGATGGAGTAAGACTGACGAGATTACCGCTATGTATAAATGTTTTACGTCAAGTAGAATTTTGCTTTAGAGCGACATCTGGCGTTGAGTAGAAAAGTTAAGGCGTAATTAACTACAATTAATTAACTCATTAAATGGTTTTATTTTGGTCCCTGCAACGATTTGACCCCAGTTATATTATACGAAAAATAGCTTATAAAAATACTTTTCACATGATATACATGGCATTTGTATACACTCTTATTTCGCTGTGTATCAAGTAATTTTTAGAATGACGATTTTTTAAAACTGTACATTGTGTCCCTTTAAATACTTTATCATTGGTGTTGATACAAAAAACATAAAGCATTTTTTATATTCTTTCGAATAAAATACGCTAAAACTTTTTATATCCCGCGTATAAGGAAATATAACTGCTTATATACGCAACTTCTTTTTTTATATAGCTCGGTCCCTGCAAGTGGTCCAAGGTTGGTGCCATACAATAAAATAATACTACGATTAAGAGCTTTAAAACGACATATGTCTCAACAGTATACATCCATGGGACACTCCCCATACAAAAGTGCCCATTGTCCTTTAAGCTGGACACTGGTGCAGATCTCAATGTAATATCTAAATCTAATTTTGTGAAATTAGGCTTTAGTCTCTCGGATATAAGCGCCGACAATATAAAAGCGCAATCATATTGTCGCAATTATATTCCCTTTATAGGCTCGTGTATTATTAAATGCATATACAAACAACAGGAATTTATGTTGAAATTTATTATAGCGGAGGGGGAATATCAAAGTATTCTTGGAAAATACGCTCTGAGAGAATTAGGCCTAGTGAAACGTGTCTATTCGCTAAACGTTGACGACTTTACTGATTTGTTCAGTGGCCTAGGTAAACTTCCAGGTCAGTATAAGATACCTATTGAAAGCGACGCGTGTCCATGCATTTGTCCTGTACGCAAAATACCGTTAGGTGTCAGGGATCAGCTGTTGACCGAGTTGACTCGCATGGAGAGTTTAGGTGTCATACGTAAAGTTACGCACCCCACCTCGTGGGTAAATGCTATAGTTATGGTTGCTAAAAAAGATGGGAGTTTTCGAGTGTGCCTCGATCCACGACCATTGAACCGCGTTATACGTCGTCAGCACTACCCGTTGCCTACGGTAACAGAGATAGCGACAAAGTTAAAGGGAGCGCGTTACTTCAGTAAGTTAGATGCCAGGTCCGGGTTCTGGATGATCCAGTTAGACGATGACAGTGCCGATCTGTGCACATTTGGCACGCCATATGGTAGGTATCAATTTTTACGTTTACCATATGGAATTAATTCGGCTTCTGAGGTGTTTCATAGTAAAATAAGACAGCTGCTGGAAGACCTCGAAGGTGTCGATTCGTTCGTCGATGACGTTATCGTCTGGGGAGCCACGGAGGAAGAGCATGACAGTCGGTTACGAAGTTTGCTTGAAAGAGCGAGACAAGTAGGTATAAAATTTAATAAGGAAAAGTGTGAATTTTGTGTGAGTGAGGTAACATATTTAGGTCATACTTTTAATTCAGAAGGGGTTAAAATCGATGACAAAAAATTAAAGGCTATTAAAGAAATGCCGAGCCCTAGTGACAGGCACTCTCTAGAAAGGTTTCTAGGTATGATCAATTATGTTGCCAAGTTCATTCCATGTTATTCGGAACAAGTAGCTCCACTTAGAAACCTCCTTAAAAAAGACAGTGAGTGGTGCTGGGGCGAGTGCGAGGAGCACGTGGTGCGCGCGTTGAAGCAGGCGCTGTGTGAAGCGCCGGTGCTGGCGCTGTTCGCGCCGGATCGTCCCTGCGTGCTTTCCGTAGATGCGAGTAGCCAGGCCCTAGGAGCTGTTGTCTTGCAACAGGAGCGTCCGGTTGAGTTTGCTTCTGCCACGCTCACCGACACGCAGCAACGCTACGCGCAGATCGAGAAGGAGATGTTGGCGATTGTTTTTGCTCTCGAGAGGTTCCATCAGTATGTATACGGGAAATCAGACGTGGTAGTTGAAACGGACCACAAACCCTTGGAAGCGCTGTTTAAGAAATCCCTGGATGCTGTACCTGCTCGGTTGCAGCGTATGATGTTGCGTGTTCAGAGGTATGATTATTCTGTTGTATACAAACCCGGAAAGTACATGTTCATCGCGGATACTTTGTCACGTGCGGCCCTTCCAGACTTAATGAGTGATAAGATCTCAAAGGAAGTTGACGATCAAACCTGTTTCCTGTTGCGGTCGGTGCGCATAAGTGATAACAAGATGGATACAATAAGACAAGTCACTTGCAAGGACAAGGTATGTCAAGTTTTAATAAATTACATCAAAAACGGGTGGCCAACCTCAAAACACGAGTCTGATGAATGTGTGCGAGCATTATGGGACGGCAGGGAATGCTTTGAATACACAGACGGCGTCTTATTCAAGAATAATCTGGTGTATATTCCGACCGGACTCCGAACAGAGATGGTATCGCGGGTGCACGAAGGCCACCTCGGCATAGACCGGTGCAAGCGGCGCGCCAGGGAGGTAATGTGGTGGCCGGGCATGTCGCGTGACGTCGAGCGCGCCGTGCGCCGCTGTCGCACCTGCGCGCAGCACGCGCCCGCGCCGCAGCGGGAGCCGATGGTGCCGCACCTCATACCGGGCATACCATGGGCCAAAGTTGGTTCGGATATTTTTGAGTACAAGAGTAAAAACTACTTGCTCTTAGTCGACTACTTTTCGAACTTTGTCGAGGTATGTCCCTTAAGATCTATAAATTCAGCCGCTGTAGTGCTAGCACTAAAGGATCAATTTGCCCGACACGGAATTCCAGTGGAGCTCATTTCAGATAACGGCCCAGCCTATGCGTCGAGGGAATTCAAGAAATTTGCAGAAGTCTGGGACTTTAGGCACTCCACGTCATCTCCCAACTACGCTCAATCAAACGGTCGCAGCGAACGAGCGGTAAGGACAATGAAAATGACGTGAAAATGATAATAAATCAGTCTATATCCAGCTGTCTTTGTGTTTACTTCAGCCACCATCAAAAGAAATAATTTTAGTGACAAGGCCTGCTACCGTATGAGATGTCGCCAAGAAGCCGCAACGTACCCCCAACCCCCCCATAACAAACAGGAAGTGATGCCTGGCGCCGCTGTGGTTCATCGACATTTAAAACACCCTCTAAGTCATGTCGAAACACATGATCAAACATTTGTACGACTTGTTCAAACCTCCAAATCGGCGCAGTCCTCAAAATATACGTTACGCAAGGAATCGCAAAGCAGTTTCGCAGTAAAACGAGTGAAACGTGCGCCGATAAATTTCGAAATGCAAAAAAGCAGACTTCTACACCTGCGTCTTAGCCTGAACCGGCGAACCCACCCCTTCCGCGAAAATGGGTGCCCCTCATAAATAAAACGATGCTTTGTTCAGCATCTTAAGACCTGGCAATACCGACTGAAAGTTAGGCACGGAATCCAACGCTAAGGAGCCACATGGATACAGCTCACACTTTGTGGACTTTCAGCTTATACACAAATGTTTTCTTTTGGTTGTTCTCCCTGCCTGTAAGTCACATTTCAGAACTGATTTGTGGAATTTTGTCGATTCTAAAAACCCATTTGCTTTTTTTGTATTTGTTAATCAATTATATTTAATATACTTCGTTCCGACCGAGCATTCCACGAAACTCATGTATTTTTCTTTTGTCCAAATCAGATTCATCGTCAAATTCCTGGAATGTCTTGGGCGTTCATCGACAGAATGCTTCTTTACTGTTCCTGTTCGTATCTTCAATTGACCGAGCGTACACGAATTATCCTCGGAACAGTGCGGATTTATCTTTATTGTTCTATTGCAGACGGCACTTGGGTGTAACGAACTGTATCAAAAAATTCGGACAAGGGCGATTTTGACTCGCCTACCGAAGGTCCCTTACCAAGCCAAGTTTACGATTTATGTTTTTGTAGTTCAGAAGATGGGAAGAGGCCGGACGGCCTTACTGGTCCCGTGGCGGAGAGAGCACTGCCTGTTGTGGGATGCAACTTTTTTTTTATACTACGTCGGTGGCAAACAAGCATACAAGCCGCCAGATGGTAAGCAGTCTCCGTAGCTTATATACGCATGCAACTCCATAGAAGTAACCTGCGCGTTGCCGACCCTAATACTGCGCACCCTCGTTGAGCCCTGGCAACCTTACTAACCAGCAGGAACACAACACTACGAGTAGGGCCTAGTGTTATTTGGCTGCGGTTTTCTGTAAGGTGGAGGTACTTCCCCAGTTGGGCTCTGCTCTAGATCTGCAATGACATCCGCTGTCCTGTGCCCACACAAAGCGAGACGAGATGACATTCACAATGCCCATACTTCTCTTTTTGGGCGTAGTTTAAGGACATACCCCGGTCCAAATAAAAAACTTGCGTAAGCACGTTCGTTGTATCCCATTTGGGGCAGACCATGCGTTGTGCTGGTTCGGCGGCGGAAACTGCTGCGAAGCAGAAGCACTTTAAATACTCCGCACTGGCATAAGCGTACTATTTTGTGCCGGTAGCATTGGAGACTTCTTGGCGAAATAGGCCGGCGTTTGCGGGAGAGAGGTGATGATCATCGATCGGGGTCGTACTTGGTTCAACAGGTCTCTATAGCAGTTCAGCGGGGGAAAGCTGTACGCATTAGAATATAATATTTTTTATTACTAAACACAAACAAGACAAATTTTATTACATAATATAACAAAAACATTAGATAGATAGATATAATACTCTTTATTGGCACACCTCAGCAAAAAGATACAAGAAAATAAATAATTGATTAAATGTAGAGGCAGACAACAGGCGGCAGGCACATTATGGGGATCTTTGAGCAGCCAGGTACGATGCAGGGTGAGTTATTTTAGGCTTAGTGTAGTTTTAGGCTTATCTATTTGGATTACTGTAGGTTTATCTTATATAATTTAAGGTTTTGGTTTTTATAATCAAATTACAGTGTTCAGAAAGAAATAGTAAAAACAATTCACGTCAATATCACGTCAGCTTCTTCGGGACCGAACCCCCCAGTATTTATATATTTTAAATTTTCATTATTTCAGAGGGAAGAATAGCTTTGCGATCCTAACATTTTTGATGAAATATCCATTTCGGGAGAAAACGGTTTCCACTAACTAAATCCAAACAAATCACTTTGATTTTGAATTCGATCGCTTCAGAATAATATACGAGTATTCTAGATTTACAGGTGTCACTTTAAAAAAAAACATAGTTTTTATAAAACATGCGTATATATTTTATATTTATAAATTTATTTACATATAGAGGTGCCAAGCTAAAAGTTTTGTTGAGTGACGCAAAGGAAGCAACTTGCTGCAGTACACATGCGGTGTGATTTGAACGGACGTACGATAGAAGTTTCTTCTGCGCCTTTGAGGTACAGAATCCTAAAAAATAAATTTAAATGTGCTGTAGCTAAAGTCGAGTTAAAAGCAAATGCTGCTTTAATACATTAAGTGTTAAGATGCACCTTAAGGAGTTTGGAGTGGAAATAGAAAATGCTGACTGCGCAGCAGGGGGACAATTTTCCTTAATGTATTGCTAATCTTTTCTCGCTCTTTGACTTCGGCTTTAACGAGTGGGTGTGAGGATGCCACATAATTTTAGAGTGGCGTAAAATACGTAAGTATGTACAAAATGATTGGTAAAGTTTAATCATGATTATAAACATAATTTATTACAAAACACGTATTTCATGGTTACTAGGTACGTGTAGGCTAGGTAGGTAGGTAGGTAGGTGGTAGGTAGGTAGGTAGGTAGGTGGTAGGTAGGTAATTTTCGTATAAAACATAGACTTAAAAATAGTGATTGTTTACATGTGCCTGAACTAGGATTCCCTGTGTTTCAGGCGAAATATATGGTAAACATTGTTCATGTAAATTAATTTTCACTTACAAAGTACATAATACAACGAGGAAATGCCGCCAGCATCCTTGGTACAATGCCTCAAGGGCCTATTTTAGATATAAGCTAGTTATAGTAATCATCTGTATATATCCATTATTTATATTGTTATTGTCAATAAAATAATTTATTTTTAATAATACAATTTAGCAACTTAAAACTATAATACATTAATCAAATAGGTATCCTATTGTAAACCCAGACATATTGCTGTTTTAATTATTTTACAGCTATTAGTAGATTCTCTGTGTCTTCGTACGTCATATTTTGAAGGGCTTTTTGAGGCACTATTGTAAACATACCGGGCAGTTATGTTTACAATAGTGCCTCTGTAAAATATAAACTATAACTGATTAACAAGTCAATAATAAAGGTACATAATTATATCAATTGCACTTAATTTAACGCAAAGGATCCATCCTCTAAAATTTGTCATTTTACAAGCTTTTATTTAACTTACCATGTACGTAATTATGAATGTGTGTGCGGGTCAAATCTTGCAAGTTAAATTTGTGTCACTTCTCGGTTTCCGATGAAGATGAAAATTAGCATACTTATGTAAGTCGGGTCACAATGCAATATTATGGTACCATCGAGCTGATCTGATGATGGAGACAGGAGGTGGCCATACGAACTCTGATAAAACAACGCAATCTAATTGTGTTTGGGGTTTTTGGAATGGTCTTGATGAGTATTAGTTGCCTGTGGAAATAAATGTACAGTCAGTGATAAACACTAGTACCATAAATATTTTTTTTGCCCAAAACTTATTTTTTTTCTATTTGACAGAAAGTTCAAATTCAGTTGACAGATTTTTGTCGATTGGATGCTTTTCCCTAAATGGCATACAATTGGCCATTCATTTCATCATGATTGGTAGATTGGAACCGTAAGTGAATTCATTAATATATCTTAACTTAGAAGAAAGTTAAAATTAAGTGTAAGGTAATTATAGATTATGACAATTAATATCAATATTATTTAACAATTTACAGATTAAACGCAGTAATTAATGATATTTTATTCACTAAGAGATAGTCAATTGACCCTTTGGACAAGTCACGTAGTCTGTCACATGACTTGTCCAACGGATTGACTGAGGCGGTAGATTTGCGGGAACAGCCGGCTTATAAAAACACAAGCGAGTACCTGAGTAGCCATTCTGTTGGCAACCTCGGAATAAGACGGATCTCTTGGAAAAATACTATTCCAAGAACTGTTTAAATTGAATTACGATTGTAGGATATTGATTGTTATCATATTATTGTAAAAATGTGGTTAAAAGGAATGACGGAAAATACATGTTGATATAAAGTTGTTGTTTTTATCCTGACCAAACGACCTCAACAGGTCAGAAGTGGGATAAAATAAGGCTAAAACTTGCCTTTCTACGCTCACCTCTCGAAACAACAACAAAAAAAAAACGTAAGTACATTTTTGAATACCTATGATGATTAAGGATAAAACTATGTTTTTATTTATTTATTAGATGTGCATACAGTTTAATTAAAAGTAACTCCGATTTTAATGATTGCATACATGGTATTAAAATGACTTGAAAGATCGATATCTTTAAACAATTATTGGAAACACAATAGTTTTGTGGTTGGTATTCTATCGATGTTTTTTTTTCCCCCTTTTTCTTTTTATTTCTTAAAGTAATCTTTACCAAACCTTCATTACTCTGTGTCATAGCGAGGCGGTAAACACCACATTTAAATTGACTTCTTATTGAAACGTGATTCCCTTACATAATGGTACCTAATACCTAACCTATTTTAAACTTGCATCAGTTACGTTACGCCCTATTATAACTATGTTTTAGTATTTTGAAGTGTCTCAACTTGACATCAAATAAATCACAAGAAAACATTTTTTTTAATTAATTACACTACTATGCTTTACTTTAATTGAGTTTAATTAGTGATAGCGTGTGTTTTTCCTACAATTAAAATACTTAGCTTTAGTTTTCATACTATAAATATATATAAAAAAAAAAAAAAAAAACTATAGCCATCTCAATAAGCTTGTACTTTCAGCAAATTATTTGATGCCACCCTATCCAAACTATGGTTTGTCTGATTCTTTAACTTAACTTTTACGGGATTTTAAGCTTACAGTGTAAGTTTCAGACGCGTAACATGACTAGCGAGGCTGGCTCGAGGAATGAGCCAATACCTCGTGAGGAAAGGATTGAATTGGATAAGGACGGAGGCTATGTGAACAGTCGAGGGGAAGGACTGACACATAGATATCATGATGGAGTGCCCGGAGATAAGGGTAAAGGAAAGGATGACGGATTGACTGGAAGTGCATCGGGCTTGCGGACAGAGCCGACAGCACGTGGACAAGACATGACACACAGGAGGAGTCGCTCACGTCGTCGATCAAGCGACTACGACAGCGAGGAGGAATACAGAAGGAGGAGGAAAAGGAGGACAAGGAGGAGGAGGAGCTATTCATCAGGATCATCTGGAAGATCACCCGTGCTACCGGCCAAAAGGACTCGAGGAGATAGAAGTAAGGGATATGATCCTAATATTATGCTAGATATTTTTGAATATCCTTGATAATTTTAAGCGTTCGGATAAGCCCAAATTAACCTTTAACACAAACGTTGTGCCTGAATTTGACCCGAGTTCGAAGGAGCAGACCATTCTCACTTGGCTAACGAAAGTGGAAGAGTGTGCACAGATTTATGGATGGGAGGACAAAGAAATAATCCACTATTCGTTACCCAAGCTGACAGGTCTAGCTAAAACATGGTACCAGGGCTTATCCACACTGCTATTCACTTGGACTGAATGGAAACAGAAGTTAATAGAATCATTTCCTTATCGTGAGGACTACGCTGAACTATTAACGGAAATGTTAGCCAAGAAAGTCAAATATGGCGAGTCGTTTGAGCATTACTATTACGCAAAAGTTAACTTGCTCAACCGCTGTAAGATCTACAACAAACATGCAGTTGACTGTCTTCTTAACGGCATCGAGGATCGCACTGTTAAGGTTAGTGCTCAAGCGGCTCAGTTTAAGGAACCTGAGGAGGTACTTAAATATTTTAGAACTATAAAGGTCGGCCAACCTCGTGACAACAACGCGTCTTTCTTAAAAAAATATAATAATAATAATGAACGTAAGACTACATTTACCAATAGCCGTCTTTCAGAAAATAGTAGTAAACCGGGTTCTACCAATTCAAATATACGGTGTTTTAATTGCAACGAGATTGGCCACCCGAGCTACAAATGCGACAAGCCTTTATTGACTTGCACGACTTGCAATAAGATAGGGCATCAGGCTTCTAATTGCTATAAGAATAAAAATACAGGTATTAAGGACAATCCTCAGGCTCCTGACAAAAACAATGTTACCAAACAGGTCCTTAATGTTACCGTAGATAGTAAAGCCAGTGATAAGTTTATTCATGACATAAAAATAAATGGAGAACTTGTAAAAAAATGTCATATTGACTTAGGATGTGAATGCACAATAATAAGGAAAAGTGTAGCAGCCAGTCTAGGGCTTCAGATCGACTGTCAGCGTGACTTACCACTCTTGAATGGCGTAGGACCTAACTTAACGCGTCCTATAGGGACTTCTGTTGTAAATATAGAGGTTCAAGGTATAAAGGAAACTAATATCGAGACATACATAGTGGAAGATAACGTAATTAATTACCCTGTGATGGTAGGGCACACTTTTACGGAAAGACCTGATATTATTATTACCAAAACTCCAACCAAACTTTTGATCCGGAGACTCGCTAAGGACAAAGTACACCTTTTAGTGGAAAAGGACACCGAAATTGAAGGTAAAGCATTGGAACCAATATTAGTTACCACAAACACTCTATCAGACTGCAGTGTGTACGTCAGCGGGTCGCTGAGAGGTCCCGAGGGAAAGGAATACTATGTCTTTCCTGGTACGTATGTCATTACAAATCGGCACACTACTTTGTTGGTGTATAATATTTCGGCAGACAAGATATGCATTCAGAAGGGTAAGTTATTAACACGAGCCCTTTTAAAAACTTCACAGGACTCAGGACACATACTTAACGCCGGCTGCGTGACTTTTAACAACGACACAGCCAATAAGGAAATAAATTGTAACCCCAATCTGGATTATAATCAACGCACGGAATTGGACAAGGTATTACTTCAATATAGGGATTGTTTCTCCAATAGCCTCAAGGATCTTGGATTCACAAACACAACAGAGATGGTGATTGAGCTGGAAGACGCTGATCCAGTCGTCTATCGCCCTTACCGCTTGCCTCATGCTGAAAGGTTACAGGTAAGAGACATGGTACAAGATATGATAGACAACGGTATCGTTAGAGAATCATGTTCCCCTTATGCCAGCCCTGTTGTCCTGGTCCAGAAAAAAACCGGTGAGAAGCGCTTATGTGTTGATTATCGTGCTCTCAACAGGAAAACTAAAAAGGAACACTACCCGTTGCCCCGTGTCGAAGACCAACTAGACTTATTAGCCGGTAACACCATGTTTACATCCTTAGACTTGGCCTCGGGCTACTACCAGATACCCATGTCAGAGGAATCACGAAGAAAAACGGCATTCGTAACACCCGATGGCCAATTTGAGTACACCCGCATGCCATTCGGACTTGTCAATGCTCCGTCTGTATTTCAAAGGACGATACATAAAATCCTTAAGGATGCCCATATAAAATACGCGTTGGTCTACATGGACGACATATTGATTCCCTCGAAGGATTTCACCGAAGGCATGCAACGTTTAACGGAAGTACTGGAACTCTTGAGAAAAGGCGGTCTCACACTCAAGTTAAGTAAGTGCAACTTCTTTTTGGACACCATAGACTTCCTGGGTTTTGAGGTAAGTGCTAACGGGATTCGTCCAGGGAGCCGAAAAACAAATGCCGTATCGAAGTTTTCAACTCCTACCAATCAGCACGAGCTACGTCAATTTCTTGGACTCTCTGGCTTTTTTCGGCGATTTATCAAAAACTATGCTGCTATAACGGCACCATTGACGGACCTACTAAAGAAAGACTCGCAGTGGAACTGGTTCCCCCGGCAACAAGAAGCCTTCGTTAATATAAAACAGCAGCTCATAGATCGACCAGTCTTGGCATTATATGATCCAAAGGCTGAAACAGAACTACATACAGACGCCTGCAAGGAAGGCGTAGCAGGTATATTATTGCAGCGTAACTCTAATGGCGTCCTTCAACCGGTATCGTACTTCAGTCGTAAGACAACAGCAGATGAGCGCAAACTGCACTCCTATGAGCTGGAGACGTTAGCAGTTATTGCCTCCCTCAGCCGTTTTCGCGTTTACCTGGTAGGTATCCCATTTAAGATTCTAACCGACTGCAACGCTCTAAGGGCGACCTTGACAAAACGTGACCTCGTGCCCCGCATCGCCAGATGGTGGGTTCAACTGCAAGAGTACGACTGTACTATAGAATATCGACCAGGCGCCCGGATGTCACACGCCGATGCTCTGAGCAGGAATCCGGTGGACACTGCAGAAAGTGAGACTCATGTTTTAGACGTGCTGCAAGTACAGCAGGCACCTTGTGAACAAGACTGGATTTCGACGGTACAAATGGCAGATGAAGAGGTAAAGAAAATTAAGCTTATTCTCTCTGATCCCGACTCTACAGAGATCATAGACATACACAAAAATTATACACTGAAAAATGATCGCGTCTACCGTATCGTCGGCGAGGAAATAAAATGGTTAGTACCTAAGGGCGTACGCTGGCAAATACTAAAAATGAACCATGATGACGTAGGTCATTGTGGATTTGAAAAAACACTCCAGCGTATTCGAAACCACTACTGGTTTTCGAAAATGCGACGGTTCGTGAAGAAGTACGTGACTTCTTGTCTCGAATGTGCTCACCACAAGAAACCCGGTGGAAAACAAGAAGGAGAACTGCATCCCATCGAAAAAGTAAGCATTCCATTCCATACTGTGCACGCAGATCACCTGGGCCCCTTCGTGAGGAGTAAAAAGGGGAACTGCTATTTACTAGTTCTGGTCGATGGTTTCACGAAGTTTGTCAACATAGCAGCTGTGAAAAACACCAAATCAGCGACATCAGTTCGTGTGCTAAAAGAACACATAAAGTGTTTTGGCGTCCCAGTTCGTCTTATAACAGACAAAGGTACGAGCTTTACTAGTAATGTATTTCGAGATTATATAAAATCTTTGGGAACAAAACACATCATTAACGCTGTCGCGACGCCCCGAGCAAACGGGCAGGTCGAAAGATTCAACAGAACCATTTTAGATGCGTTATCTACAATGAGTCATGGTGAAGACGATAGGTCATGGGACGAACATATCTCTGACATTCAGGTAGGTATAAATACCACCCAGCATAAAACGACACGAAAGAGCCCATCAGAGTTATTATTCGGATTTAATATCATTGGCAGATCAGAAGGTAAACTTGGTTCAATTTTTAATGATACAGTGCATAGAACAACGCCCGAACAATTATCTGATGTAAGACAGACCGCATGTGACAAAATAGCTCAACAGCAAGGTAAAGACGCAGCTAATTTTAATAAACATAGAAAGCCGTCTACACAATATAAGGAAGGTGACTTGGTACGTGTGGCCAGACAACTCCCACATGATGGTAAGTCTCAGAAGCTTGTTAACAAATATCAGGGTCCTTACCGTATACTAAAAGTTTTACCTAACGATAGATTCCTTATAGAGGACACACCGATGACTCGCAAAAATGGTAGAAAGTATGAGGCTGTTGTAGCCATAGATAAAATTCAGCCATGGATGATATTCACGAGAGAATTAGAAATCGGAGATTCAGATGAGGATGTCGATAATAGTAGCTAGGTAATATATACATACTTTTAAATTCTTGAGGAATCATATATTGGTTATGTTGATTTATCCACTAGGCTGGTTTAAAAAAATTGTCGATTACTTAAATACTTATCCATTAATTTAAATAATACCTAAGTGGCTAATGTTTTGAATACCTATATTCTAAAGATTTGAGTGTTATATTTGATTATATTTTTAACTCCTTAAGATAATTATGTGTCATTTGTTAAGGAATTAAAATAGACGTAGAAATATTAATACTCGTTAGTCACAAAATGTCAAATTATTTTGGGCGAATAAGTGTATGACATTAAGTAACAAAAATTATTTAATTATTATGTCACCATTTTGTTTCTAGATAAGTAATTAGTTTTTTTTTACTGTTTACAAATAATAGCGAAGGGACTCGCTATGTGTAGGATGGCCGAGCTGTAAGGTAATTATAGATTATGACAATTAATATCAATATTATTTAACAATTTACAGATTAAACGCAGTAATTAATGATATTTTATTCACTAAGAGATAGTCAATTGACCCTTTGGACAAGTCACGTAGTCTGTCACATGACTTGTCCAACGGATTGACTGAGGCGGTAGATTTGCGGGAACAGCCGGCTTATAAAAACACAAGCGAGTACCTGAGTAGCCATTCTGTTGGCAACCTCGGAATAAGACGGATCTCTTGGAAAAATACTATTCCAAGAACTGTTTAAATTGAATTACGATTGTAGGATATTGATTGTTATCATATTATTGTAAAAATGTGGTTAAAAGGAATGACGGAAAATACATGTTGATATAAAGTTGTTGTTTTTATCCTGACCAAACGACCTCAACATAAGTTACGTTTCCAAAAATAATATTTTCATTTTTTAACATATAAAGGTGAAGTTCGGGTGTCAACTACAGCTGCGTTACTGTTGCCGCCGCCGTATCTGGCATTTTCCTTGATAAAATAAATGACGTTCGCCGACTCACTGCCGCGATAACGACGTTCATTCCATCACTCATTTTATCAAGTAAATTGACAAATAGGTACATCAGCGACCACAACTCCGCCGCAACAGTAACGCTGCAGGTGTAGTTGACATCCGAACGTCACATTAAGGTGCGACCAGACCGCAGGTTAAAAAACGGTCACGATACGGAATCGCAGTGACGCGTCGTATGCGTACCGTTTTTGACGCATGCTCCCCACACCGCTGCTTAAAAAACGGCGACGGTACGGAATCGCAGTGACGTGCTTCACACGAATCTTTTTTGTTCGCAAATCTTTGCGTCTTTTACGTCACCGGTGTGGTGTCTGCCATAAGATCTCCGTGTAATATTTTTTGCGATTTTTACGCAGATCAATTTACGGTGCGTCAGCGTATTTAAAGCAGCGGTGTGGGGAGCATGCGTCAAAAACGGTACGCATACGACGCGTCACTGCGATTCCGTATCGTGACCGTTTTTTAAGCTGCGGTCTGGTCGCACCTTTAAAGATCATAAGAACAATTAATTCAGCTAACCCCTCAACTCCCTAAATTTCCCCCTAAAATAAGAAATAAGGGGTTTGACTGATTTACAATATGAGTGGCGGTCACCGAGCTGGTAGCCTGGTTTTTGATCCAGAGGCGCAGCATACACATATTTGCGACTTATGCGGCAAGATTTGGCCGTCTCAACCGTTGTTGACACAGCGTTCGTCAGGGATGCAGTGGCCATTGATGAGTTGCTATAACTGTTCCAAATTTCAGGTCGGAGACACCTCAAACGGTCCAACAGACTCAAACGGTTTCTAAGAAAACCGCATTTAACCAATTTACAAGACCTAAGTCATTCCATAAGTGTTCCGTGAACAAATTATTGTACGGAACACTGAAAAACAGCAAATTGAGATTTGATCTACAATAAGAGTAGACGTGAACAAGAACACAGAGCCCAGAATATTAGAACACTCTTATTAAACCGTTCCGGAGATAGCCCATTTTAAAATTGGATCTTGCTCGAAAATTCTGTTAAGGGTTGGTACAGTGAATTTACGGGTTTACAGGAATTATATTTCACAAGTGTTTCAAAGGCCCAAAAGATTAAATTCTATATTACTTCTAAATGCTGCCTAAATTGAAAACCCGGTCGCGTGAAAGACCTCATTTTTCCGAACGATATAGTTATTACAGCGCCCTTTGAGTTCAAACGATAACATATATTTATCTACCTGCTTTCAAATCGGCTAATCCGTTTTGGAGGTAAATTGAAATATTAAGTAGTATGCACACAACCAAGAAATAAACACACACATTCTACTCGTTCTAAATACCCAAATTTAGCGGGATATAAACCGTGATTATCTTTTATATTGTCTTTATTGAGCTCCCGATATTTCGACGCAGTTACGTGCATCTTGTTCACGGGTAACTGGAGATAGCGTGTGGGTGTCAAAGTTGTGTAGTCCGCGCTCGGTCTACCCTCATTCGTGCGCGTCGGCTACGTTAGCTTTTAACGTTACCACTGGTCGCGTTCACACTTGTTAGTCTATCTAAACACACCACACTGACAGTGTCACTACGCGTGTTTGATTCGGATATCAATGGTTTTTTTACACAAACAAATCACACTATAGGTATCACTTTTCTTACATAGGGGGTTTTTCCATTCTTAATTTATACCTATAATAATTCAAATATTTCAACTTAATATATTACAACTATTATATATATATATTAATATATTACACTTTATTATTTCAACTAGTTAAAAATGTTAGGAGCTACAGCCCCTTAAACATCCAATAACATTAGTGAAACAAGTGCCGAGTAATCGACACCGATGTTCCGTTTGAAATCTAGTGCCGATTGTAAAATTAATATCAGTACCCCTAGTGTAAATTTTATCGACATCATAACGTAACGAACGCGTTTGCGTTAAGTCTCATTTTGTATAGGATTTTGAGTTTCCAAAACGTCCCGCTTGGCGCGCTCTTTCTAAATCCAATACAAAATGAGACTAAACGCAAACGCGTACGTCACGTTTCAAAATCGAATTTATTTACACTAGGGGTACTGAACTTGGAAAGTAAAGAGTAGGTACTTAACTTAATTTTAACTAGGTATAATCATGGATTAACTAGGTATGCCGATGTACTTAATGCATCGTATTTAGTTATGTTTCTAGGGTTAGCTACTTCTTTTAAATCTTGCCATCATGTACAAATCTTTGTTTGACTACCATTTTCTATTTATTTATCTCAGTTGCTTAAAGGTTAGCTGGAAGAATTCGCCTTTGTGAACATTTATTGTTTTCGCAATTTTTTATGTACTTTTTTTGTGCAATAAAGTTTTTTACTACTACTATAATAGTAGTAAACCCAACGCTCATACTAACACTAATGGCTCGGTGAGCTGTAAACCTCGCGATAAGTTTAAAATATATAAATAAATACTTCGTTAAGCCATTATCAGATCGAACTCACAATGATCTTAAGCGCCATAGACCCTATTAGGGCTTAAGTCCTTTATACCAATTTCTGCCATTTTGAACATTTTCCAAAAAGAAAATAGAATAATTATATCTAACTATCAAACCTGCTCACAAACTTCTAGAATCGGATGAGAAATGCGACCTGCAGAGAACATCCGGATATAAGTACCTACGAAAGCATTTTTGCAGAAGCTCAAACGGAGATCTTTGCTAACGGTCAGTCAAAAGTATGGGATGTGCATTTGTTTTACTGTGGCATCCAAACTTCCGGATGTATTATTCAGTACTCAGGAGTATACCACCTAAATATAGAATTGTAACGAAATTAAGAGAGGTATGGGCATTGTGAATGTCATCTGGCTTTGTGTGGTAGGGCACAGCCAGTGGATGTCATTCCAGATCTAGAGCAGAGCCCAACTGGGGAAGTACCTCCACCTTACAGAAAACAGCAGCCAAATAACACTAGACCCTACTCATAGTGTTGTGTTCCTGCCGGTGAGTAAGGTTGCTAGAGCTCATCGAGGGGGGGCGGGTTTAGGGTCGGCAACGCGCATGTAACTCCTATGGAGTTGCAGGCGTACATAGGCTACGGAGACTGCTTACCATCAGGCGGGCCGTATGCTTGTTTGCCACCGACGTAGTATAAAAAAAAATTAGTTTGAACAAAAATAGGACTGAAGTTAGTTGCCTAAACGCATTGTTACAAAATGAAACGTCAATATTTACGATTTCGATGTTTACAAAATCACCTAGCACCATTTGCCGCCATTTTACTATTCGGCTTTTAAACTCGAAACATCCATTGTAATGCGATTACCACAAAATTGGATTAAAAGTCACCAGACCGTTAAACAAAAAGTTACTTGAATAGATATTTTACGTCATTTTATCATCCTTTCATGAGAAACAAAATATGTTATTAATAGTGATTTTTATTTTAAAAGCATTGTTTTTTAATTTTACTGAGAGTTCTTTGAAGACTTTACAAAATTCGACGACGTACGACCTGGGTGACCACACGATAGTGTCAAGCAGCAATGTGTTTCCTTACGTGGCGGCCATTTTGAATAAATCTAAATACCTGTGTGCGGGAGCATTGATAGACGAGACTTGGGTTCTGACGGTTGCGGATTCAGTGTTCCTGTAAGTTGTTCTTTTAATTATAGGTAACCAGCTATCTTTTTCCCGCGACTTCATATTTAACCGTTGTGATATGATAGCACTTTGATTATGAAGAAAATAAATAACACATTTAAGTAAGATACGTTTATTCAAAAGTTATCTGACTTCGATGATATTCCATTTGTCATTAAAAATAAATGAATACTTCTGAACAGTAAAAAATAAATTAATGTTAATCTCACAATATTTTTATTTACTGTGGTAAAAATGGAGTTTCGATTTTGTCGATACTTTATACGATAGGTATGAATCAATCTTATTCATCCACAAGTAAGAAATTGTATTTTGTGATAAATAACTCATATTCATCGAGGGCACTTTACACAAGAATAAATCGTTAAAGGAATACTTTATATATGATATTCCAATGAGGTTCCATTTCAAATATATCTTCACCAAATCTCCCCTATCTCTGGAGTTTGGTCACAAATCATCTTCGCTCGCAAGAAAGATTTTTCCTCTGTTACTTTATAAATGTAAATATTTTTAGCAATGTTTACAGTTTTACTGCTAAACATTTCACGGTACATTTCTTTGAAAATTGGCGTCGGCGTTAAATGTGGCCACTCAAACCCAAACCCCAACATGGTGCCTTTCCATGCGTTTAGTCTTTGATGCGGTCACCTGTGGCAGCTCGAAGGACTTTCGTATTTGCGGCCTTAACTTGTATGAGTAAAGATTTAGGCATGAAAATAATATGAAAAAGGTCATTACTACTATACAATTTAATTAAAAATAGATTTTAGAGTTGAATGAAAGACATACCGAAAGTAATTGATTATACATTTATTTAATTTAACATAATATTTTTAGATTCCGTGATTCTCTAAGACTGATCCACGTTCGTCTTGGAAGCGTCAACAACAAGAAGGGCGGTAGACTACTGCCGATTAAGTTAATCGAATTTCATCCCTATTTCGATGACCAAAAGCCTGAGTTTGACATAGCACTCATCCAGCTGGCTGAGAGAGTGAGACTGACTCCGAATTTGAACCCTATCAGACTGCAGAGGAAGCTGAAAGAGGTTATGGCCACGCATTTCATAGTCACTGCTTGGCCAGCGCAGGTATGTAAGTTATATTCGGATGAATACGGCCCGATTCGAAGAATGAGATACGATAACGATAAGTTCTGGTTTAGATAAGTTCTCATTTAGATATCGTTTGTAAGTCGTATAATTGACTGAAGCAGCTCAATTCGGGTAAACAATGTCACTTTGACGTTAGAAATATCGTATATAGATCTATTGGGATCACAGCGGAATCGAAATAAAGGTCAATTTTGATATGTCGATTAGTTATTGATCTTTTAAAGATCTTTCCAAGATCTAAAACGTGTCTTAATCATTCTTCGAATCGGGCCGAGAGTAAAGATTAGATGTGGGCTTGCAGAGAAATAACGCTAAGTTCTATCCTATTAAAACATGTATTTGAAAATGCCAAGCTAAAAGCTGATTGGCAGGCAATCCCTTATTTTCCAGTATCTGAAGTTATATCCCATTTCACAGGGGTATATGGTGTCTTGAAAGCGTTCGCGGGTAAATGCACCTTTGCAGAAGCACCGCAAAATCTTACTAATGGCCCCAGGTGTCACAATATGTCTCACGTTTATTTTGTCTACGTACTCTTGAGCTACTTATGCTACTTACTGTATCATACCAATTCTAGATCATTGGTCTGAAATAAAGAATTCCGTAACAGTCTCATATCCTTGTACTTTGTGGCCACACTACTTTTATGTGACTTTTTGTAGTGATCCCAAACAGATCCGCTTCCCAAGAAATTAAAGTTGATATTTACGTTTCACAGCACGCCAGTTCAGCAGAACTATATAAAGTAGCATCAATGCAGGACATACAGCGCAGGCGCACATTACAAGTGGCGCACCTTCACCCAACGAAGCAGGAGCAGTGCGCAGAGGTTCTTGAGGAGCTCGGCTTTTTGAAGACTAACATCATGTGCCTAGACCCAAGGGTGGGGATCGATCCGTGCTCGGTAAGTTTTTCTAAATATATTTTAAGGAATATATTGTTTTCTAAAAACTGTTTTCTCGGTACGAACACTCTGAATTAGAATATAAGTATGATTCGTCAAATAATCATGTCAAATAATATTTAAAAGCCTGACTAATTTGTGTAGCGTTGGTGTCTTTAAGTACCTACATTTTTAACTAAACTTCAACAATGTTGTCCTTGACAAAACGTTTCAAGATACTTTCCCAACACGCCATCATGTGTCATGGGAAAACCATCCTAAGTTGTATTATACAATACAATACAATACAATACAATACAATACAATACAATACAATACAATACAATACAAATCCTCTTTATTGCACAACCTTTGAAAAAATGTACATGGAAACACATAAAATACATGAAGATAGAGGTAAACAACAGGCGGCCTTATCGCTACATACCTTATCGCTCTATTAATACTTTTATATTTTATGTAATTCTTTATCCAGAGAGACGTCGGTGCTCCAGTGGTCCTAAACGGGATCCTGTGGGGCGTGGTGTCCTCATGGGTGCCCGAGGACTGCGACCTCCTGCCGGGACCCACCTTCGTGACGCTGGCGTCGGCACCAAACATCAGCTCCTGGATACACGCCACGATGCGCGGCGTTAAGTGGCACAAGTGGACGCTCTTCGACACGGATTATGAGGATTATGATGATGATGATTGAGTGGCAGTGAAATAAGTAAATTGATGGATGGGTGTAATAATCGCATGGTTAACTTTGTGATGTTTATTATTAAAACGTGTTATTATAATTTAATTAATGTTTTTCACTTAATTTGTTATTGCATTGCACAATTTTGATCTATAATTTCCATAAAAAAATATAAAATTAAAGTATTCTCTCATTAAGTTATGGTTACCCTCAGTAACGAGGATATAAGTTATTAAGAGAACACTGTAACGCATAATTACGCTCGAAGCGTCCTGAAATCTTCAAAAGATTACAGTGTGACTGTAACTTAGTTTCCAGTTCTTCTGTAGTTCACAGACTATGATGAAAGTCAGATTTACCACTTTGATAACAAGGTAAATATCCCTATATATTTTTCATTCCTTGATTTCCCTTATGGATTCGTCATGTCTGTCTGTCTCTCCGTCCGTGTCACAGCCACTTTTTTCCAAAACTATAAGAACTATACTGTTGAAACTTGGTAAGTAGATGTATTATGTGTACCGCATTAAGATATTCACACAAAAATAGAAAAAAAAAAAACAATAAATTTTGGGGGTTCCCCATACTCAGAACTGAAACTCAAATGTTTTTTCATTGAACCCATACGTGTGGGATATCTATGGATAGATCTTCAAAAATGATATTGAGGTTTCAAATTTTTTTTTTTTCAACTGAATAGTTTGCGCCGGAGACACTTCCAAAGTGGTAAAATGTGTGTCCCACCCCCCTTGAACCTTCTAAAATAAGAGAATGATAAAACTAAAAAAAATATATGATGTACATTACCATGTAAACTTCCCCCGAAAATTGGTTTGAACAAGATCTAGTAAGTAGTTTTTTTTAATACGTCATAAATGGTACGGAACCCTTCATGGGCGGGTCCGACTCGCACTTGGCCGCTTTCTTTAAGGTATCTCTGCTAGACCCCTGCACAAGAAGTCCCCACTTCATGAATTATTTTTTCGCTTCAACCCTATGGTGTGGTGTCGTTGGATAGGTCTTTGAAAAAGAATATGGGTCTTTAAAAATATTTTTTTGATATTAATATGTTTTTGGAAATAATCGCACTGATAGAAAAAAATATCTCCCCAGTGTGTGTGTCTAATATTTTAACTATGGGCCTAAAACAGATGAAAAAACGTGAAAGTAAAGCTTAGGAAAGATTTTCAAGGAAAACTATAGCGAGCATGATTGGTTGAATCGTTTGTGACGTTTTGCAAAAGGTTTATTTTTGACAGACGTGTAGCTATGGAACCCTACACTGAACATGGCCCGACATGCTCTTGGCCGTTATTTTTCGATTTAGAATAGAATAGAATATAAGAAATTTATTCAGAAAACGCTAAAGTTTAGGTAATACATTTTTTTTTTTAATACTACGTCGGTGGCAAACAAGCATACGGCCTGCCGGATGGTAAGCAGTCTCCGTAGCCTATGTACTCCTGCAACTCCAGAGGCGTTACATGCGCGTTACCGACCCTAACCCCACCCCCCTCGTTGAGCTCTGGCAACCTTACTCACCGGCAGGAACACAACACTATGAGTAGGGTCAAGTGTTATTTGGCTGCGGTTTTCTGTAAGGTGGAGGTACTTCCCCAGTTGGGCTCTGCTCTAGATCTGGAATGACATCTGCTGTGCTGTGCCCTACCACACAAGGCGAGATGACATTCACATTGCCCATACCTCTCTTTTGGACGTAGTTTAAGGACATACCCGGGTCCAAAATGGGTCCAAATGTCCCGGGTCCATGAGACGACAGAATCAATTTATTATTAAGCGTCACTGAAAAGGTCTCCACTCAGCTTAATGTCAAGATACCACCTAAGGATCTCGACGCTGGTCTTCCGTGGAAACCTTTCCGTGAGAGCGCAGCTACACGCTAAAGTACAAAATTTTATATATTTAAGTACAAAATTTTGAAATAAATATCATAAGGCTATAATTATTATTCAATTAAAAACTACACGATTTACGATTGTGAAATTTTATTACATACATCATATCATATAGGATCTCTGTATGTATTACATTCCTGTGCTGTATTGCAGGACAAAGTTAGAAGAAATTGTACACGCTTACTTGCCAACATGTTCCGCAGAAGTTAGTTGTGTGTGACTTCGCAGATTAAAGTTGTATTTGCTTTTAAGCTATTTCGTGTGTTTGGTGGAAGACAAATGTCTTTCTGCAAGTAGTTTGAGTATGATTAAGCCGAGTTGGCAGTGAGGCAACGAAGAGTTTGTAACAGTCAGTCCATTTAAAATTGCAGATAATTAAGGAAGAGTTATTTCAATTAGATACATAATAAAGGATGCGCTGGAGGAGGATGGAGGAGAAAGCGCTGCTGGCCTAGCGATAGGAGCGTGCGACTTGCAATCAGAAGGTCGCGGGTTCAAACCCTGGCTCGTACCAATGAGTTTTTCGGAACTTATGTACGAAATATCATTTGATATTTACCAGTCGCTTTTCAGTGAAGGAAAACATCGTGAGGAAACCGGACTAATCCCAACAAGGCCTAGTTTACCCCTGTGATTTGGAAGGTCAGATGGCAGTCGCTTTCGGAAAAACTAGTGCCTACGCCAAATCTTGGGATTAGTTGTCAAGCGGACCCCAGGCTACCATGAGCCACGGCTCTCTTCTTCACCACGGCAAAATGCCGGGACAATGCGAGGATGAAGAAGAGTTACATAATAAAGGATACAATTAAGAAATTAAATTACAAGTAACAATTAGAACTACAAATTAATAAAATAAAGTATTTGCATGTAAAATGTTATCAAAATAAAAAATAATTAATTAATCATTAGACATATATGTAAATAATAGATAAAATCTAGATAAGTATGTTGTGCTCTGTGGAACTGTTTCCGGGCCCTAACAGATGTTTTTTTTTAAGACCACCCGTACCCGCTGTGTGATACGCAATAAAAGATTTCAATTTCAACAACAATTTTAAGGAAAACACTGTATATATATAATATTGTCGTCTGAAATAAAACCGGAAATATGATTATATCGCGTATAATGAATTTAAAATCCACCCTTTACACGTTATGAGAAGGTTTATATATGAAAACTTCACACTCCGAGCCCTTTGTGAAATTGGATCAATGTTACTTTTAATTGGATCTAAAAATGTGTTGTTACTATACCCGTTTTCAGCTCACGTAACAAAAACGGGTAGCATACATTGCTTTTGAAAAAACCTTATTGGCGCAGTCATTTTTTCATCCTACCAATTCAGGTTTGAGCAGCCAATATGCTCTTTTATCGTGATTTCACGTGGGCAGATTGAAATCTTGCTGAGCGAATGAAACTGAAATGAATAAAAAACGACGATGACTGTGTACGATTTTCAGCGGTTGGACTTGCCCCAATCATGTCTAAATATGGCGTAAATGGAGAATAAAACGTTTGTAACGAATTCGCGATTATTGAATGCATGGTCAAAAGAATTTATATTATTATAAGATTATTTGATAGTTGTATGGATATTCTTTATATATGCATTCAATTTGTTTTTACTTACTTAACTGATACAGGCATTCGCTTCGGACCTTATAGCTCATTAGATTACAAAAGTTATACGTTCAATTTCTTTTTCAACCCTATTGACCAACTTAGGTTAGCTATATTTTTTAACCGACTTCAATTTCATAGTAAGATGAGGTTCTGTATTTGGTTGTGGCTATTTTTTTATGTACGTTCACCCTTACTCCGACACCCGATTTAAGTAGGTAAATTTCAAGTGATATATATATTATCTAAGGACGGGCCTTACGGGTACTAAGAATGGTGCTAGTTCAGCGGTGTCACTCAAGAATTCGAGCCAATCGTGCAGCCTAACGGAACTAGTTGCAACCAATCGCGTACGTGGTGCGAACTCATCAACCAATCATGTTGCGGCGTTAGACTGCACGATTGGCTCGAATTCGTGTGCGTGACACCGCTGTACCGGCCCCATTCCTATTGTCCATAAGGCTCGACTTTATGTTATGACAATGGTGTGGACTTATTTGCTCTTCAGTATAAGCCACTGACAGATTTGTGGTGCAGAAACAGATAATAAGCTATTTGAAGTATTAAACCTGCTTTTATTTCCACCAGTTTATATAAGATATTTTATGTTCATCGCAAGATACGGCGCAAAAGCTCGCGTTATTAAAGAATTCAATATGCCACAAACGTTCTATCTATTCTATCACTGTTGTATCCGGGACGTTCAATTTTCTTAAATCACAGTTCAAAGAAGCTAGAGAGATTGCAGGCAGAACCGTGTTTCATAGTACAGACCGCCACAAATAGTATTTTATGCAATCGTGCTATAATAGAGAGCTTTTCAGTCGAGTACCGTGCTTAGACAACAAAGCTTGCTGAGTTGCCTAAGTAAGGTACGAGATTGAAAATCTTGATTATATCACTATTGCATACAATTAATTTTCTACTCATCTAAAATAATTTAATTTTATTAACTATAAAACCCAAATAGTTAATGAAAATTGGTAAGTACTCGTATCTCAGTAGAGAAAAATGTAGTACAAAAGTCACAAATGCGCGACTCCCGCCCGGCGCCTCGCGTCCGGCGCCCCATTCAGATTTTTCTGTAGAAGCGCGGGTCATTTTACTATAGTTGATTTTTTAAATTTTATTTTTATCTACGTCGGTGGCAAACAAGCATACGGCCCGCCTGATGGTAAGCAGTCTCCGTAGCCTATGTACGCCTGCGACTCTAAAGGAGTTACATGCGCGTTGCTGACCCTAAACCCACCCCCCCTCGTTGAGCTCTACATCATATATAAATGATTATTACAGTTGAAATAGGAGCCCATCCATGAAAAGTAAGTAATTATAATTAATTGGTATACGACTTATTATTTCAACCATTACATTCTACGATTAGAAAAATGTAGCTTTGCAGAATGACTTGACCAAAAAATTTTCACAAGTTATTCTCTGAGCAACAAGTCACATATAATTTAAGTATTTCTTTTGCAAGAGTGACTTTGCAGTTGACTGTACATATGTAATACTATCCACATCTAGTTGTTGTGTAGTAATATCCGGTTGATGAAAGTTTTCCTTTAAAAATGTAAACGGATAGTAATATTTATTTGAATTCAGAACTGAAGGAATAAAGATCTGCAGGCGGGGCATTCTGAAAGAGGCAAGCATCTGCGTTAGTCAATAGTTCTGTTATTAGTTTGAAGAAAAAATATATAAATATTATCAGAAATCTACCTGGAGCGTTTACATTCCCCACCCCAGATAGACCGTATAGTCTCTTTACAGTACCATACACAACTGTTCACATTGCATCTCGTAAGCTACGTAATTCATTATATGTCATCGTTTCCCAAAAACTCAGGCAAAACTGGATTTGGCTTGTTTTTAAAAGAATTAGTATAATATTGCACCAAACTGCAATACCGAAAAAGTCGGCGTATGTTTAATTATGACTATATACACGTTTACAATATATAAGGCCGCATTTCCACCAGAGATGTGTGAGGGTGCGTAGCGAAGGTTTGTTAAGAACCAATAGAATCACTTCATTTACCTATCATCCCTCAGCGCAGCTCTTATCAACAATATTGGTTTTAGTAGTCACATTCCTCGCTATGCATCATCGCGCATCTCTGATGGAGCTCAGTCCAAAACTGATTTTACACTATTGGGAGCGTGCACGACTGTCACGCAACCTAGTGTACGCAAGTTTAGGGGAAAACGTCAATTCACTACATCTTATAAAACTACTCCAAACCTAAAAACTACTGAACGGATTTTCATACGACTTTCATCTATCAATAGAGTGATTCTTGAGGAAGGCTTAAGTATATAACTTGTTAAAATTTTGTGTAAATTGTTTGAAATATAACGCTGGCTAGGAGCTTTCATCGAAAACGCTGCCTAATCCGTTTGAGCTATAACAACACAATGTATGGTGGGGTTGTTTCTCATTCATAGGTCTACAAAAAAGTCCGCGATGTTAAATGTCTATCTTTTAAGGATAACTTACTATACATATTCGTAACTTCTAGAAAAAGATCACGTAATATGTGGCATTTGCAAAGCTATTTACATGGATACATTATTAACAATTATCAAAATAAATACGTTAGTTATATTAAGCATTTCATACAGCTTACAATGGTCCCTTACACCATACAATTTAAATGAATATTTCAGGAGTAATCGTAAATCAAAGTTTCATATAATTGTACGAAATGTTGAAGACGCTATCCGCAGTTAGTCCAAATTTTTACCATCTTATGCGCTGGGATCGCTTTACTTACCCCCACCATGCACTACGCACGGTGGGACCGTTCAGAGACCTATTGATTAAAAATATTACAGATCGTGTCATTCACGACGACGCGGGACTTCACTCGTAATGTCATGTTATTAAAGCTTAGATTTGACAATCTGCGCGTCATCGTGGATGACACGAACTTTACCTACATCGCACTACTGAGTGGACCTTTGGCGCCCGATCAACTAGTTCCACATAATAGTCAAGAGCATGTTAACGGATAGTGTTTGTATAGTATGTTTATGCAGGCAGTGTCCGGTTTCATTCCTCTTAAGTGCACAGACTGAGCGGGCGGAAATTGAAAGATACCCGTTAATATTACATAGCAAACATATCGCAACGATAAACGAGGAAAGGTAAGTATGTAGGTATAATTCTAAAAAAAAACCTTTTCATAGTCAAATTTCTTTTCAGCTATATAATTTTAGAATGAAGCTCAATATTCCAAAACGATCAAATCGAAGTTGAAACTATAAGAGTAATAAACATTAAATAAAACTAAAAAAACATAGATCCGAATTGAGAACCTTGAAATCTTGAAGTCGGTTAAAATGTTTAAACTTCGAATCATTATCTTTTTATATGCTGCGTCCATTTGGATTAAAATGATGACCCTAAATATTGCCTTTATGTCATGATGATGATGGCATGGCTGTTGATAGAAAAAATCCTGGAGAATTCTGAACACTACTATATACTGTAGTGGGGAATTCCCCACGAAATACTTAAGTCTAGAAAGTTGTGACTACTTTCTAGACTTATTTCTTTTCAAGAGCAACACAATATTCCATTGTTATTTCCTTCCAATGCTCTTAGTTCCCATCTAATACCGCAAACAGCCGCAATCTAACTAAATTAAAGACGTCTAGCCAATAAAACTCAATTCAAACAACTCAATCATAACAAACTTTACTTTAAAATCGTGCGTTTGAATACCAGTTTTAAAATAAGGATTCTAAGTCTTAATATTCCAGAAATGTAAGAGAAATATGCGAGATTCCGGAATTAAATGGATTCCTTTAGAAACAAATTACTCGTGATTCCTTTGATGTGGATGGAAGTTGACTCTCAGAAGGTAATAATTAGTTTGTGTAATGGTCATAAATGTTAGTTAAAGTTTTCAATGGCCGTTTTGCCGTTTAAAACTGTACATTGACGCAAATTTGAGCACTTAGTTCGGTCTTAATTTTTCATTAAACAGGAAAGGTAATCCCCATGGGTAGTTACGTCGATTTCACGAATATTTAGTCCTAATAGCCCAAGGCAATCTATACCTTTAATCTGGACTTTAACTTCAATTTGCGAAATCACAGGAATATCAATTTAATAATTAAAATAATTTGTTTGTATTGTTAATAATCATTTAAATAGTTTGTAATTATGTTGGCACAATAATTTAATAAAGGTTGGTAATAATAAATAGAGGTTGACTTAACTTTTGCTACATCAATGTAATGTCCATAACATGTTATATGTATAGGTATTATTTAAGTTTATGAGTATATATCTGCATACTACGTAAGTAACTTAACTGAAATAACAAATAAAGAACTTTACTTACTAAGCTTACAAGATTTAAATAAGCAACTTTTGCACCACGGATGTTTATAAAAAAATGCGTTTAAAACTTTGATACACAATAATGTAACCACACAACTAAGAAATCATACTTGTACTTAACAGCACTGTTTGCAGATATACATGAATAATTACTACACTAATCACTATAAAGCAGAAGGCGGGAATAGCTTGAAGCTTTGAATAGCCCAACTATTCCACACATGTGCTGATGAACTTGTAATGACTTGGGGTTGAGGCTACACGGTGCCCGCGGGCGATTGATATCTCTACGTATTTAAATAGAAACTCATAAGATAAGTACAAAATGTACATAATTAGTTATTGTTACAAATACTAATGTAATATAGGTATTGTGCATTCTTTGGTTCCCTATTTTTGGCATATTTTTTTTTGTAATAATTATATTCTGCATAATAATATTAGGTGCAATATACTGTTAGCATAAACTCACTTGGTACTGGATAGTTCTGCATACGTTCTCTTCGCATTATATTTTATCGGTCGAAGTATCTTTTGGCATAAAATTAATGTCCGAATTAAGACCTGTTATCTATTTCATTTCGCAGAATTTTAGTATTATAACTTGATTTTTGCATAACTCGCTATTTAGCATAAACAAGCATAATATCTTATGGCATAGAAAAGTTTTGCATACTTGCAAGAGCCATATATTATGTATGTAGGCCGAATATTTTTTGCCAGAAAAAAAATTGCCGATTGTTTCGCAATTCACGACTACATGAAGCAGTTGGATGTGGTTAGCTCCGGCGTTGCGGAAGAGCAGCACTTCCTCCCTCGCGTGATGAAGCACGGTCACTACAGTCAGCTCCGCAGCTTCGTTACAGCGAGCGAGGGCTGCCCTCCCTCCGCGTCTCCATTTTCGCAATTGGTCTCTACGGGTAGGACAGACAAGACCACGTGGATAGTGGGGTGCTCTGATTTTAGATGACTGTAAAGAAACTGTAAGCAACATTTTTAATTCCTATACCCGCTATTCCTACTTTCCTCTGCTCTGCCTACTCCAGTCTGTCACTGGTGGTGTGTTTTAGACTACGCTTTTGTTTCCTAATGTTTGTAATTAGCCGACTTGTCAGAGGATAAGAGTCATCTTAGAAAACTGATAGCTAGTTTAAAACGTTAGCATAGTTTGAAATTAGTGACGAGTTTGATTTCAAACTAATGTTCCATTACAAATGCTTGAGGTTTTGATTACCTAGTACTTACCTACTCTATACGTATTTGTTTGAATCTGTTAGGGTTTTTTATACTACGTCGGTGGCAAACAAGCATACGGCCTGCCTGATGGTAAGCAGTCTCCGTAGCCTATGTACGCCCGCAACTCCAGAGACCGAGGTCGAGGTCGGTTTTACCATTTCCTTTCTTGTCAATTTATCATCACAGTATATTGAAATATAAAACGAATCTTAGCAACTGTGTATTTTTTAAAACCTTACATTTTATTTCATGCGTCACATTAGGAAATATAATAAAGTACAAAGTATTTGCCTAACAAGCCCGCCTCGTGCCTGCAAAGATTATAAGGAAGCCTATTTGAATATTCAAAACATAACTTGTTGACCGAAGCGCAAGCGGAGGTCCCCATTTTTAACCGACTTCAAAAAAGGAGGAGGTTCTCAATTCGTCGGAATATTTTTTTTTAATTTTTTTTTTAACCGGGGCATTTTGCTTGCCTATGTCAGGATGTTTTCCTCTACAGGTCGCAATTTTTAACCAATTCTCGAGAAATTTTATGAGCAGATTCTACTTAGTTATTAAAAAAATTTCAAGATGCGGAATTGGCATTAAGGTCTTAAGCGTCAATAGCGTCTATGGCTCTTAAGACTATTATGAGTTTCCTGTGATAACGATTCAACGAACTAAGTATTTTTCTCATTTACATTTTCTAAGCTTAACGCGATGTCTACAGCTCACAGATCCACTAGTTTTATATTGTTGACCCGACCCGAACACCTGGGAAACGGAAGCCCTTAAAAGAGCGGAATGGCGTAACCTTCTACATGACGGCATAGCGAAGCGTGATGAAGTCTGGCTCGATGATTTAAAGCAGAAAAGACTTCGGACTGCACAGGAACCATCAACAGTTCGCGCTTCACCTGCGATCTTTGTGGCAGAAAGTGCCGTGCTGCGATTGGGCTTTACAGTCACAGGAAAAGATGAGCCGCACCTCCGATCTCCGACGGCGCACGGACCTCTTCTTCTTCTTCTTAATTAATAACCTGTCGCTGCAACAATCATCTGTCAAGATGCTGTGGCCAATGATGATGATGATAAAATCAAGTTGAGCTATAGAAAGTTTAAATAGGCCTCAAGGGCGCTTATTTGTCTACGGTAAACATCGTGTGTTAAATTGTCACTTTGGCCTCACGTGCAGAAAATGTGGGACGTATTTTATTTTATGAAAAGATTTTGCCTAGATCTCAGAAGCGGTAGGCTAAAGAAGTTTTACTACAAGCTAGTGTTTGGAGATTGAATTTATACCGCTTTTTTGAGTTACTGTCTCACAAAATAAAGTTTATCAAGTCGTTTATACGTATATATATATCTAAGCAGCTAACATAACAGAGAAAAATACTCAAAAATATTTTTAAATTTTATTAAAAGTTTTGAATTGAAATAAATATTCCCTCGTCGTGGAAAGTACAGTTACCTGAATAATATGTTACTCTTCGAGAGCCGGAGAAATATGTCAAACGCTCTTATAGCTTTAGAAATAAGATCTTGTCACATATTTTTAAGTGCTGTAGATTACGCTTGTGAAGAAAATTATGAATAAATGTCGGTAACTAGCTAAAGTTTTTCAATAAACTCACTTCTTTCCGTGGTGGGTAAAATGCTAAAATCTACCAATAATCATCAAAGATCTAATCTGAATTTTCTTAATCCAGTTGTGTGTCATGATATTTAATTGTAATTCTCGCGCCGTTGCTAATGGTTCCGGGTTCAAGTCCGAATTACCCGAAGCGAATTATATACGGACCCTGAATTACTAATGTGGAACAAGGAGCTGCGAAGCACACGTGGGGCAGTGTGTGCCGTAAGGTGTTTGAAAAATGTTCATGGCTTGTCAGTCTGATTTCTGACGTTAAAAGAGCTGGCCTGGTGAATACCTTTGCTTCGAGTTTGACAAGTGCATTTCGCCTATCAAAGATTTTAGACATGTACAATAATATTTATATAACTATTTAGCCCCTTTCTAAGGTTTCATAGTCACCTAGAAACGCTTATAGTTTCGCCATGTCCGTCTGTCTGTCCGTACTCGGCTTTGCTCCGTAATCGTTAGTGCTAGAAAGCTGGAATTTGGCATGAATACATTAATCATGCATGGACAGAACGGTAAAATAAAACCTAACAAAATATTATTTTTTAAGTTTTTTTTTGTGCTTTAACCCAATAGTGTGGGTTATTGTTGGATAGGTATTTTAAAACGAATATGGGTCTCTAAAAACATTCTCTGATATAGTTTATATTTTCGGAAATAATCACCCCGAAAGAAAAAAAATGTGCCTACCTAACTTTTTAACCATGGGTTCTCCTAAAAAAAAATCGTGAAACAAAAACTTAATAAATACTTTCAATTAAAACTATAGAGCACATGATCGGTCCAGCCGTTATTGAGTTATTGCAAAAGTAAAAAGATGCGTACAAAGCGCTGCAAAGTTACTCCCTTAATCCCTTATGTTTATAACGTACATGATACTTAATAATAGCCCCCGTTTGGCCTATCCTAACAATATGGTACCTGCGAAACCCTTCACTGAGCATGGCTCGATATGCTCTTGACCAATTTTTTATTTATTGCTGAGTATATACTCTACTTAATAATGATTTTCTAACCTCACTTCTACGAGTATACTATCTTTATTCCCTGGTTGCTTTAAAATTATTTCATATAAAATCCACTTTCATGAGCTTTAGAATTTCACTTACGTTATTAGACGAACCAAACATGAAACCACTTTTTGCGCTCATGTCACTCGAACACCGATGCTCCCGGCATCTTTCTTCGTCTCGGTGGGAAACTAATACAGTTCCAAGGTTCAGAATGCCTGTCATAAAAGAGAGCGGTGGTTTTGTAGCTCCCGTTTTAATACGATGTGACACTATGGCCGAGGGCAGGGCAAGCTTTTTGGGTTTTTATACAAGCCTTGACATTGTAAGCACAAAGGATGTATACATATAAAATTACATGAAAGATTTATTTTATGTTTTAGGTACAATATAGTCGAGGAGTTCACTATGTAGCTACTGTGATTTTATGGTAACTACTAGAAAATTCAGCGAGTTTGGGCTAATGTGATTACGAGATCAAGATTTTGGGGGTTGAAAGTACTGTCGTGAATAAACAAAGTAGCTAAGTAAGTATAACTGACCGAGCGTTTGCGAAGCTCTAAGTTTCAGCTTAAGCAAAAATGCTTTCGTATGTCCGCAGCATGTTCTCGTCTATGGAACGCAATTATCAACCGATTCTCGTATAATTTTTTGAGCAAATTCTACAATAAGATATTATTTTGTGTCAGTTTAGTTATTGGATTATTATTTATTCTGTTTCAAGCCATGCTCGCGAGGTCTAGTAAGTAGGTAAGAATAGACCTGTAAGTTACGGCAGGTAGCTCGACACTCGCATCTACCGTGTGTTACAAATTGTACTTATTTTGTTACATGTTCACGCAATTTGTTCTTGTCAATGTTGGTGTACTTCATGCGAAATGAGCATCTTTGTTATCCAATACTGCCTTTCATTTATAAATTTGTCACGTGCTTCCGCGCCGACATTAAATGACATAAGCCATAAAAGTACCATATTTCACGTATTCACTTAAATGGAAAACTGTACAATCCAAAAACTCTGTACCTATATGAGGTGCTTTTGTTTTCTTTCTATCTTAAACTACTTTAATGGATGATAACAAAAAAATTAGAATTATTTCAGAGCTGTGAAAAAATACTCATACTTCTAACTTTTTACGATAGGTACTTTGTTATTAGATAGATAGATAGATAGATAGATTCATTTATTTCTTATTGGAAATGTACATTATATTTTACATGTCAAAATAAAATGCATTCACAAAAAGATCGTCACAACATAATAACAACAATAATAATAATAACTACGAATCGGAATAAAATAAAACAGTAAACAAATTAAAATAAAAAAAAATATAAAAACACTTTCTATAAATAGAAATATTTGTCAAAATTATTAACGAATAAAAATAAAAAATACAGCTAGGACAACCTAGGTAATGTCAAAAAGTCAAAAATTTTAATAATACAATAATACGTACAAAAAAAGAATAGAGCAATGTCAAAATTTACTAATTAATAATTTATAAATATAAATAATATTAAAAATCGAATAATTGGCATTTTATTCTTTATATTCTTTGACAGAATACAGCGTTTTGGTCAATAAAAGTTCCTTCAATCGGCGACCAAATAATTCGTCCGATGATTCATTTTTGAGAGTGGCGGGTAGACGTTCATAAAACGCCGGGCCTATTACGCGTGGGTTTTTGTCGAGCAGCGCGAGGCGCCGCGGCACGGACTGTAATCGGCCGGTCTGGCGGGTTATTCTGCCAGGCATGTTAACACGTTTGAATAAATGGATATTGCGGCGTGTGAACATAATAATTTCATAAACATAGAGAGAGTAGTGCGTCATTATGTTATATTTCTTAAAGAGCTGTCGACACGGGTGTCTGGGATGTACACCTGCTAATATACGTAAGGCTTTTTTTTTGTAATTTAAACACCCTATCTGATTCTGTGCAATTTCCGTATAAAATAATACCGTACAACATGAGCGATTGAAAATAGGAGTAGTATATTTGGAGCAGCGTATGTTTTGAAATAATTGGCTTTAGTTTTCGCATCGCGAATATAGCACTACTAAGCCTTTCGCATAAGTTGTTAATGTGTTCTTTCCATTTTAGTTTTGCATCGACGGTAAATCCAAGGAATTTGCTCGAATCACAGCTTGGAATTTGAGTATGTATTTGTGGAATATTCACCAAAGGACTGGCTGAAAAAAGCATTATATGGGATTTTGTGACGTTGAGGATGAGGCCGTTTGCCGAGAACCACTCACGAAGTTGGCTGCACGTATTCGCTAATTTTTCCTCGAGCTGCGAGTACGTATGCGCCTTCACTACCACGGTGGTGTCATCAGCAAACAATACCATCGAGCCTTCAGCAACAGAGGAAGGCAGATCGTTAATAAATATTAAGAACAGGGTATTTCCGAGCGCGGAGCCTTGAGGTATGCCCTGTTCCAGTGTACCTGCATCGGATTTAACATTTTTGCCCTTGATTTTGACCTCGACTGTCTGCCGTCTATTTTTAAGGAACGTCTTAAATAATTTGTGGGTGTTATCAGCGATTCCATAGTATCCTATCTTTTCTAACAGTAGGTCATGATTTATAACGTCGAAGGCTTTGGACAAGTCGCAGAATACCCCTGCCGGTTTGTACTTATCGTCTAACGCCGTTGCTACGCAATCATATACTTCGTATGCAGCTGTTTTGGTGGACCTATTTTTTCTATATGCAAATTGTTTGTCCGTCAGTAGGTCATTTGTCTCTAAGTGATGCATTAAACTATTTGATATAATTGATTCAACTAATTTAGAGATGTTGGGGACTATAGTGATAGGTCTGTAATTGTCCACAGCAGTTTTTTCACCTTTTCCCTTATAAACAGGACATACTCGAGTGCTTTTCAGTACGTCCGGGTACTCACCGCACGAGAACACGGTGTTAATGAGTTCTACTAGTAGCCCTGCGACGACTGGCCAGATGCACTCGAGTATGTTAAGGGAAATATCGTAAATATCTAGCGTCCGGCGTGTTTTTACCATGGACCTCAGACTGCGGTTTAGGTCTGTGAGTGTGATTTTAGGCAGAATGAAAGTTGGTACGTTTTTATTTATTAGATGATGCCTAACGTGCTTCACAGAGTCTGGCTTGTTTATATTTAATTTATATTTTGATGTTACCGTTAGAAAGTGACGATTTAATACTTCCGGTACTTGGCTGGATGGCAAGTCGTGTCCTTTTTCATCTCTGAGTGATATAGTATGTCGTGACGGTTTTGCAAACGACTCCTCGTTCACTATACGCCACATCTCCTTCGACGGGTTTTTACTATTTGCTATACGGTTTCCTAAGTATTCTCGGCGGGCGGTCAAAGTTTCCGACCTAATGCGATCTGCTTGGTAGCTGATGCACTCCGCGAGATTTTCCATATTTGGGTACTGTCGTTTTATTACTGTCAAGTCATTGTAATTAGTAATCAATTTAGAAAGACTTTCCGTAATCCATGGTGCATGTTTGGTTTTTTTAACTAAAATATTTTTCATCGGAAAGTGAATGTCAATGTAGTACATTAAAATATTAAATAATTTGTCAAATTTATCATTAATAGAAATTACGTCATCGAATACAAAATTCCAATTATAATTCTCAATGTCAATATAAAAAGTAATTAATGATTCGTCAGTAAATAGTCTTTTTTGGATGAAACTGTTTGGTTCGAGTGTTTGTCGGGGTGGAGTAGGGAGGGTGAATACCTGTGCGTTATGGTCGCTGATGGGGGTATCTAGCGGCCTGGCTTTAATGCCCAGGTACTCGCGCGGCACCAGCCCGCAGTCGATACAGGTTGAGCTGTGCGCGGACACACGGGTTGGAAACTCGACACAGTTTTTACACCCATACATTTGTAAGATTTCGTTTACCCGCCGCCTCGATACGTTCTCTGACATGAAATCGACGTTTTGGTCGCCGACTAGAATGAAACTTTTATTCTCGTTTATTAATCTATCTAATAATAATTCTAGCTTATCTAAGTAAATTTCAAAGTCGCCGTTTCCGCTTCTGTACAATACAATTACTATTAGACCTATTTTACAAATTTCAATTGCAGTGAACTCAATATGAAATTCGATGGCCAGGCTCTGTAGGTCGTTTCGTTGGCGGTACTCAATATCGGCCCGTGTGTACAGCGCCACGCCGCCATGTTCGATATTCGTGCGACAGTAGCTATTTGCAAGCCGATAACCACATAACCTAACTCGTTCTATTTCGTATTTCTTGCACCATGTCTCGTATTATTCATCATCATTATCATATCAGCCCTTTATCGCCCACTTCTGAGCCGGTCCTGAGCTAATCGCATCCAGAAGTGACCCGCAATTTTCCGAATGTCGTCCACCCAGCGAGCCAACGGACGCCAGGGGCTTCTTTCATCCGAAAGCCACCATTCCGTTAACATTGTAGTCCACCAGCCATCACTCTGCCTAGCAACATGTCCCGCCCAACTCCATTTTAGGTTATAATGACGCAACTCACGTCTAGCACCTAGTGTAGTTATTAGGCAATATATACATGATAATTATTTACAATAACATTAGTGGATGTTAGAATAGGGCCCGTGGTCAGCTTTTTGACGTAATTTAGACATAAAGTTCGAATAAGACCTTTGGACACCGTTTTTGTCCATTTTCGGAACACAAGTCTTTGTCACTTTTATTAGCTGGGCACAATTTTCAGCTCTCCAATTATTTTTTACACTCAACTACTCGAACAGCCAAAAAAACTATCAATGAGCCAACATTGTGGAAGATTTGTGGGATTTCGGACTTTGTTACATACAAATGGTATGTTAATTGGAGTCCAAGAATTGTAATGTATGTTTGCTCAAACTTGTCCATAATACTTGTGTTTAATATTGCCTGATATAGTAAAATTATTGCTAGTATAGTATCAACCATTTCGAGGTATTTTGCTAAAAGGAAAATAACTTTCATCATCCAAACTGAATGATTTCCTTTTGTAATTTCGAGTCATCTAGCGACACTGAGGCATAATGGTCGATTTTTAGGGTTCCGTAGCCAAAGGGTTAAACGGGACTTTATTACTGAGACTCCGCTTTCCGTCCATCCGTCCGTCCGTCTGTCACCAGGCTGTATCTCATGAACTGTGATAGTTAGCCAGTTGAAGTTTCTACAGATTATGTATTTCTGTTGTCGCTATAACAACAAATAATAAAAACAGAATAAAATAAATATTTATTTTCAATCTCTAAGTTCTCATCCAATCATCGAAGTTAAGCAACGTCGGGCGGGGTCAATACTTGGATGGGTGACCGTTTTTATAGATAATGGTACGGAACCCTTCCTGTGTGAGTCCGACTGGCACTTGGCCGATTTCACTGATCAGTGTATTCCGGGGCTCTTACCTTCTAGCACCATTCCAGGCCTATCTTTTTTTAATGATCAACGAATGTACGGTTGGTAACACTTAAAAAATTTGGCAGCATCTCGTTCGCTCATGGAATAAGTGCTTTGGAGTCAATTCAGGGTTGCCTTGGTTATTATCTTCGCTGGCCAGCCACTACTACTTTTGCGATTCATAGTCAAGGAATTTCTGTACTAAAATGAGACCCCCTGTGTCCCATGTTTAAGTTAGAAGTTTTAAAATGTACAAGTTTCTTGTTTCGACTCCATTCTAACAAAAACAAATGTCTGAAAAAATAAAACGTTTCAAATTCAAGAATGTCAAAAGAACTAGCAAACTTTACTAACTCTTTTTGTTTACATAGATAGTTTTGTTTATAAGTCTACAGAAAATCATTCTCTTGTTTTGAGTTTCAAATTCTGATACATTAAAAGATAGTCAGGAAATCGAATGTAGGTACATTACAAGTACAATAGAAGTTTAGGCTTCTTTTTTTTTCTTCTTTCTCATACTTAGGTCAAAAGCAAATGCGAAATGAAACCTGTGGGACAAACCTATCACCAACAAACTGGCAATTTAACTTAAGATTTAATTATTACAGTATTGATTCTAGTTATTACATTTTTATCACGAAACGTAATTTGATTACTATGGAAAACAGTCGTGCCGCCGCGGTGTCGAAAATTCAATAATGTTTATCAATGATGAAACGGAAATATATAAATCTGATTTACGAAAATTTTATGATAATATTATGTACTTGTATTATTTATCTACTTTCAGAAATATGCTGCCTCATAATAATGATTTCTTACACAATGTTCAACAACTTCAAAAAAAATAACCGGCCAAGAGCATGTCGGGCCACGCTCAGTGTAGGGTTCCGTAGTTACCCTTCCGTCACAATAAGCTAAACTGGAGCTTAAAGTATAGTAAATTGTTAACCAAGGGATGAAACGGTAGCTTTCACCCGAGTTAAACAAATAGGCAAATTTGCATAATCAGTACCTAATTAAAGTAAGTCTTTTTACTATGAAGGGAAAACTTTTTGCGATAACTCCAAAACAGCTAAACTGATCATGTCCGCTATAGTTTTCATTTAATGTCTTTCTTAAGCTCTACTTCCACGATTTTTTTCATATTTTTTGAGCCTATGGTTCAAAAGTTAGAGGGGGGGACACATTTTTTTTTTGCTTTCGGAGCGATTATCTCCGAATATATTCACTTTATCAAAAAATGTTTCTTGAAAACCCCATTAATTTTGAAAGACCTTTCCAACGATACCCCACACTCTAGGGTTGAAGCGAAAAAAAAATTTCACCCCCACTTTACGTGTAGGGGAGGTACCCTAAAAAAAATTAAATTTTTTGATTTTATTGTACGACTTTGTCGGCTTTATTGATTTATATATCCATGCCAAATTTCAGCTTTCTAGCACTAACGACCACGGAGCAAAGCCTCGGACAGACAGACAGACAGACAGACAGACGGACATGGCGAAACTATAAGGGTTCCTAGTTGACTACGGAACCCTAAAAATGGTAAATTCCCCACGACGTACCCGTAAGTATAAATATACTTAATAATTTTTGAGGGTCCGTACCAAAAAGGTATACTCTTTTTTCTTAGGAAGGTACTCTGTCCGTCCGTTTGGCTGTCTGTCTGACACATCGCTAAATATCTCGAGAACCAGTGCAGCTATCAATTTGAAGTTTGGAAGAGTTATGAACAACGCTTACCTGAATGCATTGAAAGTATTTTTTTTTTAATTTACTATGGAACTCAATATGAGAGGGCCCAAAAGTTCAAAGTCTAATTACTAGTTTAAGTATAGTATCGTTTGGCAGAACTTAGTGATGCAGCGAATAAAACGAGGTCATACTTGACCAGTTTTTTTTATTCAATACTGGTCATTATTTTGTAACAGGGTTCCAGCTTTAGCCTTTTCCTTTGCCAGATTTTAAATCTTTCCGTGTGGGTTAAATAAATAAATATATACGCGTAAAACACGTTTTAGGTTGGTTAAATAAATAAATATACATGCTCTGTCCTGACAACATAATATACATCTAGATACACGCGTATGCTGTGTGTCCGATAAGTATCTTTAGAAATTGGACAATATGGCCTTAGATTTTATATTTTTGGAAATCAATCCCACTGAAATTCATAGGCACACGAGCGAAGCCGTAGGCATGTGAATCATCAACATAACCCCGATAAATCCTGAATGTGGCTTCGACTGCACATTGCACCGCGTAAATTGGGTTATTGTATTCCTAAATTAATTCCACCGGTCACGCGATAAGTCTGATAAACACGCCTATCTTTTTAATTACGCCGGTCCAAGCCTTGATTAAAAACTGTATATATTGTTGCTGCTCAGCTGATTGGGTTTTATTAACGAAATAAAACGGACGCCCTGGATTTTGGTAAGCAGGTCTAATTTCGGCACAACTCATGTCACTCCGAGGATATTGGCAGATGTTTACTTTGATTAAAACGCATAAAAGAAAATGAATTTTGGAATTTTCTAGTCTATGAGATTATTTTTTTTTAGCCATGTCACAGTAATATTTATTTACAATAACAATATACATAATGGATATATACAGATGATACTAGCTTATATCAAAAATAGGCCCTTGAGGCATTGCACCAAGGATGCTGGCGGCATTTCCTCGTTGTATCGCAATACGTTGTGCGAGGAAGCCGCCAGCTCTTCGGTCACCAGTTAATTAGATTATTATTAGAGATTATTGGTTTTTGAACTAGATCTTTTGCACAATTTTCTCATATAGGATATAGGAAAATAGGTATATCTTTCGAAAAACTAGAGTAAAGCAGATATTTTTAGCATAAAGTGCTAGCTTAAATTTGCGTTATTGTCGCAAATTTAAGTATATATAAAGCTCCGGCTGTTACATCGGCATAAGGTTACCAATACAATTCTTTCCGCGTGGTGTAATTTTCGTATTCTGTGAAAAAGTTTCTCATTAGATGTAGCTTTTTAGGGTTCCGTAGCCAAATGGCATAAAACGGAACCCTTATAGTTTCGCCATGTCCGTCTGTCTGTCTGTCTGTCTGTCTGTCTGTCTGTCTGTCTGTCCGAGGCTTTGCTCCGTGGTCGTTAGTGCTAGAAAGCTGAAATTTGGCATGGATATATAAATCAATAAATCCGACAAAGTCGTACAATAAAATCTAAAAATTTAATTTTTTGTGAGTACCTCCCCTACACGTAAAGTGGGAGTGATTTTTTTTTTTCGCTTCAACCCTAGAGTGTGGGGTATCGTTGGAAAGGTCTTTCAAAACTAATAGGGGTTTTCAAGAAACATTTTTTGATAAAATGAATAAATTCGGAGATAATCGCTCCGAAAGAAAAAAAAATGTGTCCCCCCCTCTAACTTTTGAACCATAGGTCCAAAAAATATGAAAAAAATCGTGGAAGTAGAGCTTAAGAAAGACATTAAATGAAAACTATAGCGGACATGATCAGTTTAGCTGTTTTTGAGTTATCGCAAAAAGTTTTTACGTGTATTTAAAAATGTAACCTAAAAAGTGAGTGATTGGGAAAGTGTCTATTTCACTTGAGGCAAGTGTGACTGCATTTTTTTTTATACTACGTCGGTGGCAAACAAGCATACGGCCCGCCTGATGGTAAGCAGTATCCGTAGCCTATGTACGCCTGCAACTCCAGAGGAGTTACATGCGCGTTGCCGACCCTAACCCCATCCCGCCCCTCGTATGATACACTTTCCCCGTATCAGGGACCGTAAACAATTATTTCTTATATTATTCATGATATAATATAAATATAATATGATATAAATATTTGTGTTTATTTATGTTCTGTCTTGTTCTGTTGGTATTCTGTTCTATTTTTGTTTTATGTTTTATTTTTTAATTTTGAGAGCCCTGAAAACCAGAGCCGCGTCTAAAAGGCACGGCTTATGCTGATCGGTATCCTATTTGGTGTACGTGTGATTATTTACTTTGTTTATTTTGTTTGTTTTAATGCCAAATAAATATTTTTCTATTTCAATTTCTATAACTTAGTTTCTCCAACAACATCGCAACACTTAAGCTTAACATCGCTATTCGCGGAACCCTTAATATTCAAATTGATTTGCTCTTGATTCATTTTCCCACCCCACATGACAAATTACTTCCACCAAATATAACGAAAGTAATTGCCACAATTTTCTGATTTTTTTTACCGTAAGAGACTTGTAAATATGTAGCTGTACATATTTTGTTCAAGCGCTTACCAAGATATCAATATTCAATTGCTTTTTGACCTATTATTACGCGCTTTAATTTACTTTCATCTGTCCTGTTGTCTGTAATGAAATCTTGCACGTTAAATTTAACCCACTGTCCGGTTTTGATGAAGCTGAAAATTTGCATACATTACATGTGACAATGAAAAATTATGGTACCATTCGGGTTGATCTTATTTGTGATAAAACAACGCAACTTAATTGTGTTTGGGGTTTTTAGAATTATCTCGATGAGTATTAGTTGCATGTGGAAAGAAAAGTACAGTCAGCGATAAAAGCTTGTACTATTTTTTTTGCCAAAAACTTACTTATTTATTAATACGCAAGAAACAAACTGTTTGTTAATTGTTATCTCCCCTTTGATCGTCTTCATATCTCTGAGTCAAATAAATATCCATATGCGTTTGTTGTTAATTTATCAGAAAAACATGTTTTACTTATACAATACGAACAAAATTTGCATAGTGCAAACCTGCAAAGTTTTCCATTCCCCGACAAAGTAAACGGGGGCTTTCAGCGGAGCTTTTTTAACAAAAGCATTCTATTCCAGGTGGGCCATTGTGCCGTACAGTCAACGACACCGTTGAGTACGCAGTACAGTGGCCTTCAATAAAAGTCGCTCAAGTGGCGCTCGTAAAACGAAAATTGCCATAGTGCAACTTGGCTTACTACTAGTTCTCGATCTTGAATTGAGTCGCTTAACATCAAGTTCAGATAAATCCATCTGTCAGATTATGCGACTTTGGTAATAGAATAGAATAGATTTATCTGAGTTTGAAGTTAAGCGACACAATGTACACTTTTCTTAAAGTAATGGTATAATTAAGCTCTTTCGCAGCTGTGTCTGTTAATTCCCTTAGTAAAATGAGTGACCGAATGAACTGAATGAATGAATCGAATGAAAAATGAAGTTTGCGAATGTTTAGCCTAGTGGGTAGTAACACTAGTAACCCTGCCTACGAAGCTGATGGTCCCGGGTTCAAATCCTGGTAAGGGCAGTTATTCGTGTGATGAGCATGGATATTTGTTCCTGAGTCATGGGTGTTTTCTATGTATTTAAGTATTTATAAATATTTATATATTATATATATCGTTGTCTAAAACCCTCAACACAAGCCTTATTGAGCTTACTGTGGGACTTAGTCAATTTGTGTAATAATGTCCTATAATATTTATTTATTTATTGTTGTTTGCGGCGCTTGCTGTAGAAACTATGACAATGACTTGAAATTGACTACAAATATGGTACCTATATGTTTTTCTTGAGACATTAATACTTACTTTAGGAGTGGGAATTGAATATACGACCTTTGGTTTGAAAGCTTCACCATCCACATAGCAGGCAAGTTGATTTAGGGACTGGCGTTAGGCGCTAAATCACTGAATTTGAAATACCTATCACTAGTTATATTAAATGTTCCAAATTAATTTCTGAAATAACAATGGCCAACTCTTCAAAAGCGTGGGTTGTCAAAATAATAGACTGATTTTAGAGCAGACCATTGTTTTGTTATGGTTTGCTTTTCGAAATTTTGAATAGGTACAACAAATACATTAAATTATTGTACTTTAGGCCTTGGCTTGGAATCATTGGAAAAATGTTCATTGCATCAATATACATTGAAGTTAAATGACCAAATATATTGCACCGATAGTACTAGCATTCAAAATCGATTAACTGAGGATCATAAACTAGCTTTTATTCTTCAATACAAGTGGCGTGGGGACATAGTTCAAAGGAGGCTGGTTCACGCGATTCTTTTCATTTATTGGTAAAGTTGTCTACAACGCTGCAAGAACTAGATTCAATGTTAGTTTACTTCCAAAACTTTGAAAGATACTTCATTTCAGATATAGGCTTACTTTTTAATTTACGTTTTTTTAGTTTACTAATTTGTACATAGTGTTCATTTAATAAATAAAAAATATTATAGGACATTATTACACAAATTGACTAAGTTCTACTGTAATAAGCTCAATAAGGCTTGTGTTGAGGGTACTTAAACAACGATATATATAATATATAAATATTTATAAATACTTAAATACATAGAAAACACCCATGACTCAGGAACAAATATCCATGCTCATCACACGAATAAATGCCCTTACCAGGATTTGAACCCGGGACCATCAGCTTCGTGGGTAGGGTCACTACCCACTATATAGGCCAAACCGGTCGTCAAAATTTGTCTATCATGTTTTACTATTTTACTCTCAATCGTTCAAAAGATGACTGGAAGAGATCCCAGGGATAAGTTCGCCTTTGTACATTGCAAATATTCTGTTTTATTGTATCTTAACCTGCCCTATATACAACAAAGTGTTTACATTCATATAGCTTTTGCTTTACTTTGAACAGTCACCAACTTTATACCAAACCGATTTTACACGTCTAAATTCAAAGAAAGTTGTACTAAATCTATAAGAACGTTTAATAGTTTGGATGGTTCTAGTTTCGTTAAAAAAACGGTAGAAGTAGAAAATTACTTAATAGGTACTTTGGAGATTAGTAATTTTTTTTCAATATCTGTTATATTTAAGAAATGATCGCCTGATTACACTTAATAACTAAGTATACTGTGTATACATACGTAGTAAAAAAATATTCAATTATGTATTTATAATACGTATGACTAGGTAGATAAACATTTACATTGTACTTTACCCATATCAAACTTATTAGTTACGGCATAACTTTCGTAAACAATGTATGCACGTAAATTTACCAATTTGTTACCGAAACTTTACCGAAGAAGCGTTTTCGTTCCTACCTAAAGTTGGGTATCACCTGCTAGGGGTGGATATTCAGAATGAATTGTGTCTCCTCATTCTAACCTTGGTACCTTAACAAAAACACGTGACGTCTCGCAAAGTAGATAAACACAGAACTGAACTATAGGTAAGAAATTTAACAGGTACCTAAACACTTTTATTGCTGATTATATATTTTCTCATGTGCATGATAAATAAATAAATATTATAGGTCATTATTATAACAAATTTACTAAGACCTACAGTAAGCTCAATAAGGCTTGTATTGTGGGTACTTAGACAACGATATATGAAATATACAAATACTTAAATACATAGAAAATATCCAAGACTTAGGATCAAATATCCATGCTCATCACACAAATAAATGCCCTTACCAGGATATGAATCCGGGCCCATCTGCTTCATAGGCAGGGTCACCCGCTAGGCTAGACAGGTTGTCAAAACCATTATAAATAACCATGATAGTACCAAGTACTTCTCTAGGCTTATATAATGAGGCTAAACTCGATATTTTTACTGTGTCATCTTTCTATGGAGTTGCGTGTACACGCCGTAACGAGGAGCCTGCCGGGTTAACCCCGCTTTATTTCCCTGTCAAATTGAGTTGGGACTGATATGACAGCTCGGGGGCGAATCGCTACAAAAAGTGATTCATGTTGCTTTAAGAATTATATTATAATTTAGTTTTATTCGGTGACAAATTACGTGCATATAAGGCATAATATTATCGTTTTACTCTAGGTAGGTAAGGCACTTCTATAGAATTAGTTTTAAAAAAAAAACACACCCTTTCTCTCTATAAAGAAAACATGCTCTTTAAAAAAAATAAGTCTCTTAAATTAATTCTTTAAACAGATAAACTTACTTAATTTGTGCATTTTCCACAGCACTGCACTATAATAAATATTAAAACCACACGATTGCATAACTTACCTGAAGCTCAAGATCTGGCGTAATTAAATGATAATGCAAATTTTGGATGCAAATGCAAATCAAGAAATTACCTTCACAAGCTCGTATTACACTCTCATCTTTATCCGAATTTGAATCTAGTGTAATCCAGTAACAAGGTTGCAATTGGGATGACTGTATTGTTAAGTTAAGAGAGTGAAAAGTTGGTCTTTGACATGCAAATGCCTTGAGGTTGGCGTTGGTGCAACAGAGCACGTTCCTCGAACATTATCTGCTCTTGTTTGGTATTAGCAGGATATCTGGGGAAAAGCAGTTCCCACAGCTATTTACTCGGCTGACGAAAAAGAAAAGAAACGTGGTCAGTCGCCATCAGATATATCGGAGCGGCCAAGGTGCTCATAAACATCTAAACATCTCTTTGGTCGCTCCGATAATCAGATGGCGACTGTACGTTCGTATATACTCGCACAATGAACCAAAAATGTTTTTATGGTCATTGAAGTATTCGTAAGTCTCGAGTATTAGCCATATAAGGTGGCAAATGCTAAGTACTTATTGTAATTAACCATAATATATTTTTTTTAATTCCGCTACCTAAAGGTTGTCCTGAATAGATCGCTTTTTAGCGATAAGACCGCCTGTTGTTTACCTCTTCTTTATGTGTTTTATTATTTGTACTGTTTCTGTATTGAGGTATGCAATAAAGATTTGTTGTATTTGTATTTGTAATTATTTAATTACCAAAGGCGGTTACGTACTACGAGTACAGACAGTCCTAAAATGATATTAATATACAAATACTGAAATAAATAAATAAATATTTGGGAACAATCGTACGCGAATCGACCTAGCCCTAAACTAAGCAAAGCTTGTACAGTCAGCAATACTTTTCGTTTAGCACTATTGCATCCAAACTTCTATGCAGGGGGGTAACTTTTCTTCGCAGCTGACTGTACTATGGGTACTAGGCGACAATTTACATACGTAAATAGTTAAATACATGCTTATATACATAGAAGACATCCATGGCTCAGGAACTCTGTGTTTATCACACAAATAAATGCCCTTACCGGGATTCAAACCCGGGACCATCGGCTTCATACGTCACTACCCACTAGCCCAGACCGGTCGTCAACAAATACATGTTATGTCTACTTTGAAATAGAAGAGCTAGTGGACTGGTGATATTGATCGTAGAACCGGCATCTAGACTGACAATTTAAAATAAATGAATAGTTTGAAAAATACTAGAAAAAACACGCTTTCTCACAAGTGCAAACACGACTATGATACGATATTCCATCATGGAATGCCAGTGCATATCTTCCGTCTTCATCATCAGACCTTGAAACCTAATCGCGGTCAAAGTTCATTACAAGACTTTTCTAACAAATCCAAACACAGTTATGATACGATGTTCCATCATGAAGTTCCAGTTCATATCTTCCGGCTTCATCATCAGATCAGTTCGACGGTACCATATTATTGTATTGTCATCAGAACTACATACAGCTGCCAATTTTCATGACGCTACGATCCTTGGAAGATGGTTAAATTAGTTACCTTAGATAAAAATCTTTATTTCATAATACAGATATACAACTTACAGACGAACACTTTAAAAAGAACAAACACAAATCAAACTTACAACTAACTACAACTAACTATAAAACTAAACAAGCAATAACTAGATACAATTAAAATATTAAAAAAAAATAAAAATAAAATAAACTAAATCTTAAAACCTTACCTTACCTTACCTTACCTTACCTTAGATTCCATTACATATTTACATACAGGTCGACCTAATAAAAGTGTGTTAATAACGCGTAAACCTCTCATCAATTTCCAGTAATAAGACTTTTACAGTACATATGGTGCTACTTTATAGCACTAGTGCGAAAATTAGCTTATTACGTTACTGTGTCGTACATTTAAAGGGCCATATGTACTGTAAAACGTTGTACGATACATGTGCGAATAGGTAATATCTCAACTCGTGTCGATTTAAAACACTCCCTTCGGTCGTGTTTTAATTTATCGCCACTCGTTTTGAATTTCCTATTTTTCGCACTTGTATCGTAATGTACTATTGTGTAGAATTCAGAATTTCCTAATAATGCCTGAGCAGTAGCTATTTACAAAATAACATGGCGGTTTCAATTACGCTATCTGTGATTAATTAAAAAGACGTGGTCCAAATGTAGATAAGAGGATATCATTAGTTGCGTGGGTCGCCTTGTTTCTAGGTTAAGCGATAACCTTCTTTCATTTAGCCTGTTACCTACCTATGTTAATTTTATACGGTTAATTATTTTTCTTTAAAATAGAACACGCTTGTTATTAATGGACTTTTTTTTAAGGCTGCGTATTTTTAATATCCTAATAGCTCAATTCAATTCGCCTATAATTGAATATTTTTATTCTAGAAGGCACCGATAATTAGAAAATAAATGTTTTTTTACTTTTATATATTTATTTAATTTATCATTTTTTAGGGTTCCGTAGTCAACTAGGAACCCTTATAGTTTCGCCATGTCCGTCTGTCTGTCTGTCTGTCTGTCCGAGGCTTTGCTCCGTGGTCGTTAGTGATAGAAAGCTGAAATTCGGCATGGATATACAAATCAATAAAGCCGACAAAGTCGTACAATAAAATCTAAAAAAATAATCTTTTGAGGGTACCTTCCCTACACGTAAAGTGGGGGTGAATTTTTTTTTTGCTTTAACCCTACAGTGTGGGGTATCGTTGGAAAGGTCTTTCAAAACTAATAGGGGTCTTCAACAAACATTTTTTGATAAAGTGAATATATTCGGAGATAATCGCTCCGAAAGAAAAAAAAAAGTGTCCCCCCCGCTCTAACTTTTGAACCATAGGTCCAAAAAATATGAAAAAAATCGTGGAAGTAGAGCTTAAGAAAGACATTAAATGAAAACTATAGCGGACATGATCAGTTTAGCTGTTTTTGAGTTATCGCAAAAAGTTTCCCCTTCATAGTAAAAAGACGTACTTTAATTAGGTACTGATTATGTAAATTTGCCTATTTGTTTAACTCGCGTGAAAGGTACCGTTTCATCCCTTGGTTAACAATTTACTATACTTTAAGCTCCAGTTTAGCTTATTGTGACGGAAGAGTAACTACGGAACCCTACACTGAGTGTGGCCCGACATGCTCTTGGCCGGTTTTATTTATGATAGAGGAGGCAAACGAGCAAACGGATCACCTGATGGTAAGCGATTACCGCCGCCCATGGACACCTGCAACACCAGAGGGGTTGTTATCATACACAATTAATGGCTATATGATCATAAATCTAAGCCTAAATGAACCTGCGTCATTGTTCCCAGAACACTGGCCGCGTTCCCCCTCTGCCATAGTGAGGCTAAGTTTTTGTGCAAATAAATGCTGAAATGGGTGTTATACCTATACAATATAAAATGTGACCAAGGCCTAGTAACAAACCAGTGTCTGTACATTTGCGGCAGATTTCACCTATTCATTTTATAATTTACATAGTAGTGTTTTCACTTAACACAAATTTGATTTAGATTAATTGGATTTGTACCCTACTTATAGGTCATACGCAAAAGAACTGCCTCGCTAGTGAATAGGATGCGGAGCAGCTCTAACGGCATCCTGAAAATGTTTGTAGGAAAGCCTGATTCTCCCATGCACAAACATATTAATAAATTAATGATCATGGGTAGTTTAATTGCGTGAATTTTAATTTTGAATTTTAATTTAATGTAGTTATTTTATTGTGAATTTTAAGTTAATTTATTTATAATATTTGAATTTCAATTTAATTAATTAATTTATTTTTAAATATTAACAATATATTTTAAGTCACTATGTACCTAACCCCAATGGATCCTAGTTATCTAAATAAAGAAATTTTATTATTATATTATTATTACTAAATATTTTAATGAATGAATGCCATTATATCCAAAAATAGATTAAACTAACTAATCAGTTAAATAATCAAATTTAACTATAAAACAATACGAGGTATAGTTGAGTCAAACACTCGCTGCTCCTATAGTACAGAAGTGAAAAGTTGTTATTATAAACGCATTTATAGATAGTAAACATTACTTTTTTTCCGATTGGCGAAATCCCAATTTTTTCAAATTTAATTTGGGCGCTTGAGTTAGGCGGACGGTTAACATAAATGCAACAGCCAGCGGTATTTCTCTAGGTACCTATCCTTCACCTGAACCCCTTGTGTAGCGTGACGTGACGTATGCATTTGCGTTAAATCTCATTTTGTATGGGATTTAGAAACAGCACGCTAAGTAAGTTTTGGAAACTCAAAATGAACAAAATGAGACTTAACGCAAAAGCGTACGTCACGTCTCGCTATCGAATAAATTTATACTAGGGGTACTGTTTGTTTGACAGTGCGTCTTTGAATTGCGCGATTGAGCTGGTGTTCTACATTTTGGTAGATTTAATATTTATTCCGCTCCAATTTTCTTATTTAGGGACCGCATTATTGATGTGCATTCGTGTATATATAATCCTATTCAACACAACCTTGCGTTGGTTTTCATGTAGATTTTATAGGTCAGTTTTGTCACCAATTTCATTTGGTATAATTTCCTTAAACGATTATTTCTGTAGGAGAAATAATATTATAATATTATAAGACATTATTACACAAATTGACTAAGTCCCACAGTAAGCTCAATAAGGCTTGTGTTGAGGGTACTTAGACAACGATATATACATATAATATATAAATATTTATAAATACTTAAATACATAGAAAACACCCATGACTCAGGAACAAATATCCATGCTCATCACACAAATACTGGTAAGGGCATCCTTACCAGGATTTGAACCCGGGACCATCAGCTTCGTAGGCAGGGTTCACTACCCACTAGGCCAAACCGGTCGTCAAGAAATATGTTGATACTACAGATTCCGATCAGTTAAATGGGAGAATCAACTTTTTAGCGTCACTCGTTGCCATGGTTACGATTAGTTGTCCAGGGGACAAAAGTTCATTGAAATACTGATTTTATGATACTTAAATGTATCAAACTTGCGTTTTGGTGGTCGTTATAACCAATGTCCATAATGGGCCCTACTAAGCATGTTAATAGAACGGTATACAACGTCTCTTCAAACAAACTGTGCCACTGTTGTCCCTTGGACAACGGGACAGGATAACAAAACAAAAAAAGTTGATTCACCCAAATATAAGTAGATGTTAACATTACAGAATATTTGCATTTGAAATACCTACTTTATTTATTTAATATCATAATTATAGAAAATAATTAATATAATATATATAAACTAAACTTATTAAAACTCATAAAATACAAAAAAAGAATTAAAAAAAAGTAAATAAATATATATTTACAAATAAAAAATGGGGGCTATGTATAGATATATAGCCCCCATTTTGTATACAAATACTTAGATACATAGAAAACATCCATGACTCTGGAACAAATACACATACAACTATATGCCCTTACCGGGATTCGAAGTTCGAATTTCGAACCCAGGACCATAGGCTTCATAGGCAGGGTCAGGACTATAAATCCTATCCACGAAAATCGAAGTTCGTCAATTGCGGGCATTTTTCTCTGTCGCTCTAATTACGTCTTAGTGAGAGTAAAAGAGAAAGATCCCGGCAATTTGCGAATTTCGATTTTCACGGTAGGCCCCCAGTACCCACTAGGCCAGACCGATCGTCAAAACAAGCTATACGAGTAATTACACCAATCGAGTGCATTTACATTATCTTAAATCCGTCAGTTGATTTTTTATCCTTGAAACCGCAAAAAGTGTACAACGTTAATATTCCACTTAGTAAAAGATTTTTGTTAACTGTGTTTAAATGTCCGAAAACTATAAAGCTAATTTATTGAGGAGCTCTTGTTTTATTGAATCTGTTTTAAATAAATTGATATTCATATTATAAATACTCAAAGATATTGCCGACACTCAAAGCTCAGTGTGGATGAATACGAATGTGTCTGAAGTATTGCATCTCAAACCCTATAACTGAATAATTCATTTGACATCCCGTATTCAATGGAGAAAGGTATCGATAAAAAAATCAGAATGAGGCTTTTGTTGAGAAATAATATGAAAACCGTAATTCAAAAGCGTGTCTAAGTAGAAAGCAATGTGCCAAAGAGAATTTTCAAAAATTGCAAATGAAATGTTCTTGGTATTATTGACGGCGCGTTTGTTGCCAAACCTTCTTATAGTTTCGATCTTTATGAGTTTTATGACCCTTGAAATAGATGCCAATGAGTGACGTAAATATTAATGGAAACAGTCGTCAACAGTTATTCTTAACTGTTTTAATAAAATCGAACATTTTAATAATATTGCACATAACTACAATAGGAGGAAGTTTTGCGTCATGCGACATGCGCAGACGACTTAAATTAAACTAATAATAAAGTTACTAACTTGGCAATAACTTTAATGAAAATAGGTACTCTAGAGTTACATAGGTTAATATTAATAACCCTAAAATAGGTTAATACTAATAATAATAACATTAATAACCCTCTACATCACTGTTTTACTGGTTACTCGTACTTTGTGATTGGTCCATATATTCGAAGACTGAAAGGCGACGATATCGATATAATATTACGAGTATGTAGTATAATTATAATATTAAAATATCGATTCGGACAAAGTGGCAAAAAGATGTATAGGTACACTACCATATATTTTTTTTTTTTTTTTTTAATATCTCAAAACAATGAATACTGTCTTTGACTGTGTAGATGAAAATATTGAGTACACAAGATACGAAAATACAAATTTATGGAGTAATAATATTAGAAACAAAAAGAAAGAAATAGATATAATACATTTGAACATCAGATCGCTAAGAAAACAGTATGGCGAACTTGTAGTTTTGCTGACACAGTGCGAACAAAAAATTGATATCATAGTGCTTTCGGAAGTTAATGTCAAGCAGGAAGAGTTATCGTTTTTTAACATAGCCGGATACAATTTGTTTTCGAATACGAGAGAAAAAAAAGAGGGGGAGGAATCTTGATATATGCAAGGGATAGCCTGGATTTTACAGCTGAAAAAATGGATACTTTAGCATCGGAGATGTTATACGGGAAACTGAAAACAGCTGACAAAACTACACATGTCTTATCAATTTACAGATCGCCCAAGACTAACAAATTAAGATTTGTGGAGGAAATTAACTGCATTCTAAAAAAAATTCCACCTATAGATGATGTTATTGTAATAGGGGATATGAATTTAGACTTGTTAAGTGATAACTTGAATATGATTATTTCAAAATATAAAACCATGTTGTGTGGACACGGCCTCCAAAGTGCAATACCAGACAGCGAGATAACGCGCGAGTCGGTCGTAGATGGATCGCTACAGTCGTCGTGCATCGATCACGCGTGGGTGCGGAGGCGCAATGCAAAGCGCGCCACTGCGCACATGCTCACCTGCAAGCTATCGGACCATCACATGATAGGTATACGACTAGACATTTTTTGCGTCGATGACACGAGACCAACAGATGTGCGGTATGTGTTGAGTAATCAGCGAGTAATAAACAAATTAAATCTTATTGACTGGTCGGAGCTCTTGGCGATTGATTGTCCTTTAGTTTTATACGAAAAAATTTGCACTGTTTTTAGTAAAATCTATAACGAGTCATTCATAAAAATTAAACCAACTAGTAAAAGGGAAAATCAACCCTGGGTAAATAAAAAGTTGGAAAAAATGATTAACCACAGGGATGAGTTATTTAGAATCTGGAAACATAATCCTAAAAACATGGGCCTTAGATTGGACTACACGAGGTATAGAAATAAAGTAAATAAAGTGATAGATTTTGCTAAAAACAAGTTTAGACAAAATGAGATACAAAAATGTGAAGGGGATTTCAGGAAAATATGGGGAAATATAAATAATTGGCTGGGTCGAACTACTGGTAATGTTGATAGTACAATAATGAAATATTTAGGAAAAACGGATAATTTGGAAAATATATGTAATAAGTTCTCGAATACATTTACGCAAGAAATATTGGATATAAAGCACACATGTACCCAAAAGTTTTTGAGTAGAAATTCTTATGTTATAAAATGCGACGTTTCTTTTAGGTTTAGAAAGGTATGTCCAAGTGATGTTGAGAAAATAATCGATAAATTAAGTAACGGGAAAGCTCCAGGTATTGATGGCATAAGGGTTCAAGATATAAAATGTATTAAAAAGGACTTCAGTATAATATTGGCCAAATTCGTAAATTTATGTTTATCAAAATGTTTATATCCAAACTTATTGAAAAAGTCACTTATTAGGCCTATATTCAAGCAAGGTAGTCACACAAATTATTCAAACTACAGGCCTATTGCAATCTTATCAGTAATCAATAAGATTGTTGAAAAGATTGTAGTGGGACAGGTAAGTAATTTTTTAGAAGGAAATGACATTTTATCACCATCGCAGCACGGGTTTAGGCGAGGGCGGAGCACCGCCACGGCCTTGACCCAGTTCTCTAATTATGTAAACAGCAGCCTAGGCGGCGGGCAGCAGGTCCTGGCGGTATTTATAGACTTCCGGAAGGCATTCGACACCCTGGACCACGAACAGCTGCTGCAGGCTATGGATGAGTGCGGCATACGTGGACCCACAAACCAGTGGTTTAGGGAATACCTACACAATAGGACCTTGCGTACTGTCGTCAAGGGGACGACCGGAGCCGAAGCCTGCGTCAGTCTTGGCGTGCCGACCGGCTCAGTTTACGGGCCCGTGGGTTACGTGATGCATGTGAACAGTGTGTCGAATGTTGTCCAGCATTGCAAGGTCTATATGTACGCGGACGACATGTGCCTGGTGCTCGCCGGCGGGGATCTGTCGGACATGGTAACCAAGGTGCAGGACGATTTTGAGAACATTACCAAGTGGGCGCACGATAATGGAATAATATTGAATATTAACAAAACTAAATGTATGAGAATATTTTCACCGTATAATAAAAAAGCAAATCAAATAACGTCGAATGATATTAGTATTATAGGACACACGTATGAATGTCTTCATTGGAATAAAAATAATTGTACATGTAGTAAAATTGAGTTAGTTGACAGTTTTAGATACCTAGGATTATTAATTGATACACATTTCAACTGGAAATTGCATATCAATCAGGTATGTAATAGATTGCGAGCTATATTGGGGCAATTTTATCATTTAAGCAGAATAGTCAACAAGCGCACCTTGTATATTGTCTATCATGCCCTGGCCGACGCATTGTTAAGTTATGGACTCAGTTACTATGGACGTACCTTCAAAACATATTTAGACCAAATAAAACAACTCCAAATTAGGTTAATTAAATATTTAGTTGGGCGAAACACAAGGAATAGGTATAAACATCAGTATGACTCACTGTTCTCATATTGTAGAATTCTCCCAGTGCATTGCAAAGTCACATACTTAAATGTTATCAATACGTATTATACAGATGATTTTAAAGTACAGAAAAAGAATAAACGTGTGACTCGCTCATCTAAAAAAGTAAAATTGTATCAACCTGCAGCCAAAAACTATTATGGTCGGAGAACCCAAGAATACTTAATCCCAAAAATTTACAATGAATACCCAATATTGCTAGATATCCCTAAATTAAAAATAGGTAGACTGAAAGAAAAATTTAAAGAAATATTAATAGACAGATTCGATAACTCCATAAAGCATGAATAGTAAATTAAATACCTAACATTAATATTAGTATCATAAAATAACTTCATATAAATCAACTATTGTAGTGCCTCTTGCCACTTGTGTTGTAAAAATATAACTAGTTGTTAGTTTATAAACAAACGTAGTAATTAGCGTTAAGGTAGTTTTTACGCACCGCTGTGCTCCTGTCACGCGCCCGCGCCACCAGTGTTGAGTCACCAATCCTACGTTATACCTACTTCATAATTGTAATACCTACATAAAAATTGGCCATGCCGGGACGGTAGGACAGTGCAAAATTATGTACCTTTTTATAAGTATAACGAGCGAGCTCATCGCCAACAAACTGTCTCGCAGTTTGGCGAATATTTTGTTTTGTGGTACACATATTTTATATTTTAATGTTATAATAAATAAAAAAAAAAAAAAAAAAAATTTTTTATTGTATCTCCTTGGATTTCACGGGCCTATAAATCCCGGTCTTTTGATAGGCTTGCGTGGGGATATAGATCCAACACGTAGAGGCCCCTTGGAGACCCCCCCCGCGGGTTGCCCACCTTGTCGTGGTGGAGGGGCTTAGTAGCCGTGGCTTGGTCACCCACGGTGAAGCGAAGAGGCAACCAGGGCCGGCCTGTTTGAGGTGCGGGCTGGCCCGAGGAGGACGCTCCAAGTGGGCTTGGTGAGCCCGCTTGTGACGCGCTGGAGGTGGACCGTCGAGGAAGAGGAGTGTCGGTATTGCGGTGAGCCGTTCTCCCTATCCTCGACGGCCGAGGTGGGATCGCAGGGGAAGAGGCGTGATGGTATCACGATGCGCCACTCTCCCTATCCCCTGCGACCTTGGCGGGGCCGTTCCGCAGTAGCGGCGTTGGTGGGGCTGCAGAGGAAGAGGAGTGTCGGTATTACGGTGTGCCGTTCTCCCTGTCCTCTGCAGCCGAGTTGTGGTTTGCGGCAGAACCATGGACCTCATCTGCCGCCGGGCGCTGGGAGTTTTCTGGCGCCCGTGGCCTCCTTGTGGCGGGCTCGGGGGGGTCCGCTACACTGCAGGACGGAGGCCGAGGAGGAAGGCGCGTCGAACCATCTGGCGCGCCTAGCGTGAAGGGCCTTCGGGCATTTGCGAGGGAGCCGCTCGCGGGCGGTTGCCGCCGGTGGGGTCGCGGATGAGTGCGCAAGCGTTCCCGTAACCCCACCAATAAGGCGGCGAGGTGACATATGGGGGGTTTTTAGTGGGTATACCGTCGGCCTCATTAGCCTGGACGGGAGTCCCACATAACCACTCGGGTCACCCCCCGCACCCGGGTGGTATGCGGAATGCATTTTCCCCCCTAGAAAAAAAAAAAAAAAAAAAAAAAAAGAGGCCCCTTGGAGAGCTTTAATATTATGTAGAACGCCTGCTGGAACACGTTCACAGGCCCAACAATAGACACCCATGAACCGGTCGTAGCAGGCATTGGGACTATTGTAGTAAAACTGAACAGTATAACGGTCTATGGATTGAAGTTTGGGAGGACAATGAGACTTATTTATTAATAAAATTTGATTTACAATGATATTGTGATTAAAATGCATGCAATTTTTACAAATGATAATTTTTATTAATAGCAAAAGCAATTTTAACACAAATAATTAGTTAGAACTTTTTTATCAAGGACCTCTTCATAGAGTAAAGGCCTCCTCCATTTTTCTCCATTACCATAATATATGTGCGATAAGTTCGTGTATATACATATTTTCGGCACTTTGTCCGTATCGATATTTTTAGACGTCACTATACCCAACAGGCTTATATCTCTCAGTCTGCGGCCTACATAAGCCACACCCGCCGCGTTTAATTAATAAAATTAACTTTTAATTAATTAATAAAAGTCTTCGTAACTCTACCCTGGTATTTTCTTTCTGAAACCACATCTACCCCTTACATTAACTGCCTACACATTTCCAATTTACAAGAAGTTTGATAAAATACTTGATTAGTACAACATGCTAATAGCCTAGCAATTTCATGAGTCATCAGCACGTAATAGCGTACGCGATCTATATCTTTATGTCTACCATACGGTAATAGATGGGCGTGAAAAAAACTGGGTGATTAATGTTCTGACCCGAGACAGGTTACGTTTTTCATCATTGTTGTACCTAGATAGCGCATAGCGAAACCTGTGATGCTTTCTCTGATAGCTCACTAGAAGGCATTTTGTGTCCGTACAAGTTAAGCGGGGTGTGAAGACGCCATGATATACAATAATAATGAAAAGGGCCTCTATTGTTTCCCTAAAGGTTTAAGTCATGATGTATTGTTTGTCCGCATTTTCGTTAGTCATAATTTGGTTTTTCTCAGAAGCGCGTAACTTTTTAGAATTGCCATAAAACAAACCTAACCTAACCTATCTATAGGATAACCTTACGAAAATCCTGAAATGTAAACGGTTTCTAATGATAATCTAATTTACACATTATGAGTCAATAATCATGTAATCATGTATATAAACAAAGGGATTTGTAATGAAAAACATGGCTCACAATGCACAAATTGACAGTTTGTACTATTTATTTCTAGAAATGTAAAATGGTTTGGGCATAAAAGGTTTACTTTGACAATAATCTTAGTGACAAAAAATCTGATAAATTCCAAAAATTCTGATAGCATGCGAAAGAACTGAATGTAATGAATTTCACTGAAATATTTCGGCTAAGCGACTTTCAATTCGCATTTTTACGCCTTTCAACCGTTTTACCATTTCGATTGAAACCTTTCATGTTGTACTCAAGTTAATCACTGCAGTCATGAAGATGAACAATTTGATTTCTATAGCTAGTTACAAAATTTATTTAATTTATTTTTAATTTAGTATTTCTATTCGTTATTTTCCATGTTGTAAAAAATTACGAATTCTATTCGTAATACTAAAATGTAAACGCAATAATAAGGGATACTGATGCCATAAACGTAAACATTGCGGCAGAATAGACCGTACAGAATTATCCATTTAAATAAAATGGATAATTACATTAGGTAATTTTTTTTTTTTAGTTTACTGTACTCCTTGCTTCAAATCTTCCTTGCGCCTACAAAAAAGCTCTAAATCTACGATGAATAATTTTACATCTTGATTGAGGCAGAATTTACATAATTGACACCGGCTTGCAAAAAACGTTATTTCGCCCCTCTGTCCCTCCTTGATTACTTTAAGATTACAAAATTAACGAATTTCACCCACAGCGGTTACGAAAAATAAGCGAAATTTATGACTTTCGCGTTCAGAAAATTGATGAAATTGATCTGTATAATCTATGCATTTTAAGATAAATTATTTTTAAAGCACAGAGAGAAGACTAATATTTTTAATTAAAATCGAAACGAATTTGTTTACAACCGACCACTAAGACATACAAATTACATTTTTAATAGCAAACCGTTTTACCTTTACGATGATTTAAAGGCGATCTCGCTAACTGATTCTAGACAAAGAGAAAACAATGTCTAGATGTGGCCATTGTTTCCACCTTAAAGTTCGAGGGCCGCCTTTGTGAGTGGGGACAAATGAGGCCCCATTGATTAGAGGATGTCGACAGGTCGCACCCTCCACTACTCGATACTGGAAGACCCAATATTATCAGACTTTTATATTTTTGATCTATCTCGACCAACTGATATCTGCGCTCATTAATGAGCGCAGATATCAGATAGTAATAATAATAAGAAACATACTGTATTAATAATTGGCAGTGTTTTTGATAATTTGTTCGAAAATGTTAGGCAACGAGGACATTTGTCAAAAGTCGGAATTATGCATGGTAGAGGTAAGAAATGCAATCTCCATACGCCAAAAAGTGTCCGACAAAAAACCTTAAATAGATGGCGCTACCATACCTAGAATATTTGAAAAAAATATTCAAATCAGACAGCGCACTTTACCCCGTCAATAACGCCTAGGTTGTTAGCTACTCTAGCGCTACTCTTCTGCCTAAAGAGATTGCATTCCTTCCATCCTTCCATAGTCGGAATTTTATTCGTGTCATAAATAAAAAGATAATCAAAAAGGTCGAAGAAAGTTTCATTCTATTTTATGACGATGTGTTATTTCAGGAGCTACTAACATATACAGGCTGCTCCAAAGCAAAAAATCGGAATTTTTTCATTTCTTCGTAATCGCTACACCGGTTGTTTTGATACTTTGTATACTTGTTCAAAATACCCTAATCCATATGTACACTCGGCTTTGTTCAATTTCTAGAAACACACTGTATTAACGATTGATAATAACACTTTTGAAATCGTTAAAATTCACTAAAGCTGAATATGAATGATCGAGCGTTTGGGCCCATGAGATGCAAGTTTGCAACCGCGTTATGCGCACATAACGCGTTTACTGTTAAGGTCGCTTGCTCCAAATGTAACAAAAATGTATACCTACCGTATTATATCACACTATTGCTTAGATACGTCTTTGGTTTAACAAAAATAATGAAGACCACTGTTAACTTACGCAGTTAATAGCGCCATCTATTTGACCCTTTTTAGGGTTCCGTAGTCAACTAGGAACCCTTATAGTTTCGCCATGTCCGTCTGTCTGTCTGTCTGTCTGTCTGTCCGAGGCTTTGCCCCGTGGTCGTTAGTGCATGCTGAAATTTGGCATGGATATATAAATCAATTAAGCCGACAAAGTCGTACAATAAAATCTAAAATTTTTTTTTTTAGGGTACCTCCCCTACACGTAAAGTGGGGGTGAATTTTTTTTTCGCTTCAACCCTAGAGTGTGGGGTATCGTTGGTAAGGTCTTTCAAAACTAATAGGGGTTTTCAAGAAACATTTTTTGATAAAGTGAATATATTCGGAGATAATCGCTCCGGAAGAAAAAAATATGTGTCCCCCCCCTCTAACTTTTAAACCATAGGTCCAAAAAATATGAAAAAAATCGTGGAAGTAGAGCTTAAGAAAGAGATTAAATGAAAACTATAGCGGACATTATCAGTTTAGCTGTTTTTGAGTTATCGCAAAAAGTTTTCCCCTCATAGTAAAAAGACTTACTTTAATTAGGTACTGATTATGCAAATTTGCCTATTTGTTTAACTCGGGTGAAAGGTACCGTTTCATCCCTTGGTTAACAATTTACTATACTTTAAGCTCCAGTTTAGCTTATTGTGACGGAAGAGTAACTACGGAACCCTACACTGAGCGTGGCCCGACATGCTCTTGGCCGGTTATTATACTTTATCGAACCCTAGATGGCTTATCGATAATCGATATTATACCCATCCAATAAGAGTGTATAGTTCCATTGGCAGTTAGGCGCTGTCATCAATAATAATTAATTTAGGCCAGCAAATTTGTAATGTATACTCATCTCACATTCCCAATATACTAGATACGAAGCACACGTTTTTTGTCTCTGACTCCCTCAAGATCCTACGACATCCACCCACGTGCCAACGGCCACGATATGAATCGTGGTAGCAGACAATTAGATATTCCGGGCCTTTGAATAATATACAACTACTTAAAGTTATTGAATAATCGCACTTCTAGAAACCCATGTCTATGTCGCTGCGGCAAAAATTGATGAAAGCGATCCAGGTAAGGACTTCGGGCGTCATTAACTGATAGTCAATGGAACCTCAATTTGATGACAAGGGCTGCGCAGCTTCGATAGCACTAACAAGACCAAACACGCCATAGGACAAATAAATGTGTGTACCATTCAATGTGCACTGAGGCCCGATTTTTAGGGTTCCGTAGTCAACTAGGAACCCTTATAGTTTCGCCATGTCCGTCTGTCTGTCTGTCTGTCTGTCCGAGGCTTTGCTTCGTGGTTGTTAGTGCCAGAAAGCTGAAATTCGGCATGGATATATAAATCAATAAAGCCGAAAAAGTCGTACAATAAAATCTAAAAATTTAATTTTTTTGAGGGTACCTCCCTACACGTAAAGTGGTGGTGAATATTTTTTTTTGCTTCAACCCTATAGTGTGGGGTATCGTTGGAAAGGTCTTTCAAAACTAATAGGGGTCTTCGACAAAATTTTTTTGATAAAGTGAATATATTCGGAGATATTCGCTCCGAAAGAAAAAAAATTGTGTCCCCCCCCTCTAACTTTTGAACCATAGGTCCAAAAATTATGAAAAAAATCGTGAAAGTAGAGCTTAAGAAAGAAATGAAATGAAAACTATAGCGTACATGATCAGTTTAGCTGTTTTTGAGTTATCGCAAAAAGTTCCCCCTTCATAGTAAAAAGACTTACTTTACCTAATTAGGTACTGATTATGCAAATTGGCCTATTTGTTCAACTCGCGTGAAAGGTACCGTTTCATCCCTTGGTTAACAATTTACTATACTTTAAGCTCCAGTTTAGCTTATTGTGACGGAAGAGTAACTACGGAACCCTACACTGAGTGTGGCCCGACATGCTCTTGGCCGGTTTTTTTTAATTTCGATCGCTCGATTCCGTGTTCACCCTGCTAGGCATTTAAATTTTATTAGAATAATTGAAAACAAGTGGTTAATAGCACTAGATTCCCAATTTCTATCGTTCGTATTTAAAAAATATCAATTTGCCGTTTGCCACAGATTTTCGGACGACGAAATCGAGCGCTCGAAAAAATTGGTCCCCTGGCCGCGTAGCCAACTGTACAATCGGTAACGCTCCGTAGCGTAGCGTAGTCATCTCTCTCTATCACTTTTTCAAATTAGTGCGACTGTGACAGTTGCTTTTCGTTCGCCACGGAGCGTGAAACACGCACGCACGTTGGCTACGCGGGCTGGAAACGAAGATTTGAGTTGTAAACCGCCGCCGCTTTGCTAATCGAACTAAGATTCAGTCAATCTTCTATACTAGACCATTTCCACGAATTGGTCTATTGAGAGATTGGAGAATTCGTACGATTGTTTTCATTTAAGTATCTACAAATTTCTTCAATATAATGTAATATTTTATTTTTTATTTTAAGCTACGTTCAAGACAATATTTTATTGTTATGAATGAATAAAGAATAATCTATTGAAATTTATTTGAATTGATTTCTTATAGAATTTCCACTGATATTTAGCTCTCCATTCTGTAAATAAAATAACGATACTTTTATCTAAATTGATAATTTAAAGTACTCTCAAGAAATACTATGAAAGTTAGGCATTTTTTTTAAACATATGTATATATTATTTACCCAGTATTCTAAATGAAATGTAGAGTGTTTAACTCGAGTGAAAGGAATCATTTCAGCCTCGGATTATTGGCGCTCTCACTGCCTTCGAGCGCCAAACTGTCTCGACTAAAATAAATGCCTTTCATCCCTTGGTTAATAATCTATCTATTGTAGTAGTAGTAGTAGTAAAACACTTTATTGTACAGAAATAAACATAAAACAGGACAGAACATACATCATTTGTACAAAGGCGAACTTTTTTTTATTTAACTACTACTATTGTGTTACTAATATATCGTGTCCTTTCGTATTTTGTCGATTGATTTCAACCACACAGACCGAACACAGGCAGGCTTTTGTGAAAGTTTTAATTAATAAAATTCTAGTGCCTTTGTGGTGTACCTAAAGTTCAAAGTAATTTGTAGATAAATCTTAGACATCCCAAAGTGTAAGATTGCTTATTAGGCTGAGACGTGTGAAAGTAAATCTCGCAAGTTAAACCGGGCTGAGGCACAATACTTCATAATTACGCTCGCAGAAATTACTCCCGACCTAACGGCGGCTTATTAACCTACAGATAAAGAACAGTAGCACTACGAATGACCTTACTTTTAAGACAAAGTACCAAATGCGTAAACATTTTCTCCCACGGCGATCGTAGCTTTAGCTCAGAGTAATAAGAATAATTATTTACAATTTTGTTGGAACCTACAAGAATACCGCGCTGAATGCGGGATATAAAAACTTGTAGAAACTTTGAGGCAGTCTGAAACTTCATAGTTTATGACGATATGCAAGTCAAATCATAGAATTCAAATAAAATCTCCGTAGGTTCCTTTTGCGGTAGAGACACCTTCATTTATCTGTCGGGTCAACCAGTCAAGTGCCAGTAGATTCGAGAAATGGAGAGTTCCATGGTATTATACACTTTTGTTGTTTTCATCAAATAATAAGGTCTCGTTGCTGGCACCTATCGAGTAAAGAGCCCTAAATCTTTTATTCAGCCAACGCCATAATGGACCTTGCTTGCTTAAAAAGCTACGACTGTAAATAGGATCGGCAAAATAGCATCAAGTACTGATAATTTAAGAGCACTGTGTCTAAACCCGCTTTAAGGCGTGCAGTAAATCCAACTCTTGACCTTTAGGTCAAAGAAGAAGCGCCCTTAGCAAAATCGGGGTAGTACGCCGCGGCGGGGCATGCGACATGAGACCCATACGTAAAGCCCTTGACAGCGATTACGTGTTACAAAAGATATATTACTGTTTTGTGTGTGAGGTCTTTCGTAAGTTTTGAAGAAATATTATCGGTAATACTTAAGAGACGTAATACTTCCAGGCTAACATTTTTGATAAATCTGCGAAATGAACCGATCATCATGGAATAATGCTTATCTTGAAATGTGAGATAAGAATTATTTATATTACTCAGAAATTACTTATATTATATACAGCCAAAAGGCACTAGAGGAACCCATAAACTTATTTTCGTCACGCCCGTCCATCTGTCGGTCCGTCTATGTGATAGCCATTTCACATTAACCCTTGGAATGATAGGCCGTCGACTCCTGACCGATTACGTCATTTAAATTTAAAATTTGATTATTTGAAATAAAATTAAAATTCCAACAACTCAAACACGATGTATGCACTTAAGAGTTAAAAAACTATAAGCTATACTTTAATAAAATTTAGAAAATGGGTCTATTATGTAAGCTGCTAGTTTAGAAGTCAAACGCTTTGAAAATGCGTGTATATTTCTTTAACACTAACATATTTACCATCTTACCCTACAACTTCGTTTTCCTTCGGTCTTCCCTGTATTACATATGGAAGTCGATTGTCAGTATAATATTCATCCTTGTGCACGAACGGAATTTACTTCCTTCTCTGTAAGATTGAAGAATTTCTTCATAATTCTGGAACTTATATGTATCTATTTTAAAAGTATTATATTTTATCTTGCAGCGATAAGTCGCCTGTCTCTTGCAGATTATTATCGAACCGCTATCCCATTCGATTTTGTATCGATATTGGAAGGAAGGCGAGTCAGTTATGAACTATTTTGTTGTTTAGTGATTAAAGTTTTGACGATCGGTCTGGCCTAGTGGGTAGTGATCCTGTATGAAGCCGATGCTCGCAGGTTCAAATCCTGGCAAGTGCATTTATTTGTGTGATGAGCACGGATATTTGTTTCTGAGGCATGGGTGTTTTATTTGTGTATTTAAGTATTTATATATTATATATACACAAGCTTTATTGAGCTTACTACGGGACTTAGTCAATTTGTGTAATAATGTAATGTATAATATTTATTTATTCAAAGTTCAGAGACTGACCAATATTTGGGACATTCATTAATTTACAAGCGCATTATACTCGCGTTTATTATGCTAGATGATATGAATATGAAATATGACATCATAAAGGATAGGCACTTCACTTTTTTCCACCAGACGTTAGCAGGACAAGATCTTATAAAAGAGATTTAAAAAGCATATTATCATAATTGAAAACATGTTTAAAAAAGCGGCCAAGTGCGAGTCGGACTCGCCCATGAAGGGTTCCGTACCATTTATGACGTATTAAAAAAACTACCTACTAGATCTGGTTCAAACCAATTTTCGTTGGAAGTTTGCATGGTAATGTATATCATATATTTTTTTTAGATTTTTCATTCCGTTATTTTAGAAGTTACAGGGGGGGGGGACACACTTTTTTTCACTTTGGAAGTGTCTCTCGCGCAAACTATTCAGTTTAGAAAAAAATGATATTAGAAACCTAAATATCATTTTTGAAGACCTATCCTTAGATACCCCACACGTATGGGTTTGATGAAAAATTTTTTTTTTTTTTAATTTTTATGACGTATTAAAAAAAAACTACTTACTAGATCTCGTTCGAACCAATTTTCGGTGGAAGTTTGCATGGCAATGTATATCATATATTTTTTTTAGATTTTTCATTCTGTTATTTTAGAAGTTACGGGGGGGGGGACACTTTTTACCACTTTGGAAGTGTCTCTCGCGCAAACAATTCAGTTTAGAAAAAAAATGATATTAGAAACCTCAATATCATTTTTAAAGACCTATCCATAGATACCCCACACGTATGGGTTTGATGAAAAAAGATTTTTTGAGTTTCAGTTCTAAGTATGGGGAACCCCCAAAATTTATTGTTTTTTTTTCTATTTTTGTGTAAACATCATAATGCGGTTTATAGAATACATCTAATTACCAAGTTTGAACAGTATAGCTTTTATAGTTTCGGAAAAAAGTGGCTGTGACAGAATCGGACAGACAGACGGACATGACGAATCTATAAGGGTTCCGTTTTTTGCCATTTGGCTACGGAACCCTAAAAACGTCATTGTTCCTATTTCCGCATTTTTAAGGTACAGGTTCAGAATTCAAATTGACTAAAATAATTATGCTGTTTGTGGGCAAGGAATGGATTGGCAATTTAAGCCAAGCGGGATATACGCCATAGTTTACAACTTTTATTTGGTACTAAACAATTAACAGTTGAAACCAGAATCCCAAAAAGAAACAGAAACCCATAATCTATGGATTTAGATATCGGGTGATTTTAGTGTCCCCACCGGGTCGGTAAAATCCAGTGAAAATCGCCTTGTCCAGTAAAAAATTGCCTACACTTGCAACTTCTTAAACTCTAAAACGAGGAGTTAAAGCGCTTTTATCGGGTCGTCTTGAAATTAATATCATTGTGAATTATGATAAAGATTTTATGATTAACACGCTTTTATTAGGTGGACCTATATGTAACTAACTATGTAATGGAATCTAAGGTAACTAATTTAACCATCTTCCAAGGATCGTAGCGTCATGAAAATTTGCAGCTGTATGTAGTTCTGATGACAATACAATAATATGGTACTGTCGAACTGATCTGATGATGGAGCCGGAAGAACTAATAAACACACGTAAAGTTGGCTAAATTGCAAACTGAATTCGGAAAGGTTTTTTGTTAATAAAAAAAAGTTACCAACATAGAGGTCTGATTATATTTTTCCTGTAAAATTTATAGTAATGTTAATATTATGTAAAAATTTCATAATTTTTCTTCGGTAAACTTCGGAGATAAGGGGGGGGGGGGGACGGTATTTTTTTTCACATTTTCATTCATAATACTTTCTTTTTCTATGAAGAAAAAGAAAAAAATGATTTGGAATCAACAATTTGAGCTCTTTCAAATGACCACTTGACCTAGTCACTAGACTTTGAAATTTTGCCCCCTCTTCATATTGGGCATTTTCCATACTTAGTTAAAATAAAATAAAAAAATAATACTTTCAATGTGTCTGGGTTAGCGTTTCTCATAACTATTCCAAATTTCAAATCTATAGCTTAAGTGGTATCGAGATATTTAGTAGTGTGACAGACAGACGGACGGACGGACAGAGTCGCACCATAAGGGTTCCTTTTGTACCTTTTTGGTACGGAACCCTAAAAAGAAACTGATCTAACTGATTGTCTGATGTACGTCTGATGACGTAGTGCTGCGAAGATACGCTCTATTGCTTGTATGGGTTCTTGTATTGTATTAAGGTAACAAATAAGGTACGAAACCCTCCATCATGTTTGGTTATTTTTCACGCACAATAGCCTAATGGCTTGAAGACTTAATTGAGTGAAATAAGCATCCATACTCTAATATTACAAATGCTAAAATGTGCCTATTTGTCTGTAACCTCTTCATGATTAAACCACTAAACCGATTTAGTTGAAATTTGGTATATATATAGTTGGAGTCCCAGGAAAGCATATAGGATAGTGTTTATCCCAGAACTCACCCCTTAAGGGGATGAAAAGGGGGTGGAAATTTGTATAGGGAATCAATAAATCAATCAAAAGCTGAAACGATTTTGATGAGTTGTGGGGAAGGATATAGAATAGTTTTTAACCCCGAAATCATTCCTTAAGGGTGTAAAAATAGGAATATATGAACTTTCTTTACAAATAAAGAATGGTTATCAATTTTTGACCAACGAGTCATCCTTTTTGGGGTGAAAAGAAGGATGGAATCATAAGCAGGTTTGTTTGATTATTTAGGTACCCAAATTACTAATTCCACGCAGGTGAAATCGCGGGAATAAGCTAGCAATTCTATAAATTTAGTTTTAAGCAATTCTTTTTAGTGTGATATGGGTGTACTAATGTACGTGATGCCTGAGAATAAAACTTTATTTATTTTTTTATTTTATTTTATTTTATAAATGTATCTCTCTCAACTCAAATAACTGTAATAATTATCAAATAGATGTCGTGTGCGAAGTGCGAATGCGCCCTGGCATCCAATATCTCGAAAGATTAACAGACTTACATAATATTACTAAACACAATCCCAGGTAATCTGCGATGCAATTTAGAGTAGCTTCGTCCCATTATACGTAATGCCGCTAAACGTGTTACGCTCGTGGGCGGGAAATTGCATTTCAGGGTTCCGTACGTCTGGCAGAATTATAAAAATCTTTCGAGTACGTGCAAAACAATGCAGGAAAACATCTCGTAATTTTTGCAGCAAATTCTATACTAATTTTTAACTGTCACGTTTTATTACATTTTATTCTAAAGAAACGAGTTAGATTCACAGGGTGGGCAAATAAAAAGTATACATTTTGTTTTTAAATTTTTACTGTATTAAGTTCAAAAATTATTAAGTATTGTTTTAAAAATATATTCTTCAGGGTTGGCAAATTCATGCGAAACATAATGTCTGACATATATCCACCTCTAACAGCAGGCAAATGTAAGCCCTTATCATCCCAATTTTCGGCATCTATTCGCACATTTTTCGCATTATCTTAGTACATTTGTGTCGAATAGTCGGTTTTAACTGTTTAAATTTCATCAGCTCGTTAGCATAGACACGTAATTTTAGATAGCCCCACAGAAATAAGTCAAGAGCTGCAAAATTTGGGGAATTTGGGTGCCAATCACTGTCACTTTTTTTCAAAATTAATCGAGCAAACAATGTGTTTTAAACAACAGAAACATTTGAGATAAAATTGCTTGCTGCTAGTGGTAGACATTTGGCAGAAATTATCTTCCTTTTACAATTGCCAACCCTGAATAATATATTTATAAAAAAATATTTCATAAAATTTCCACTTAATGTAATTAAAATTTAAAAACAAATTGTATCATTCTTATTTGTCCACCCTGTAATTACAACTACATTTAAAGCTGTTAATAGTAATTACAATTTAAAGCAATTAGTGCTAGTTACAATTAAGTGTCTAGTCTTATTACTATTGCTGTACCGTTTAGCTCGAATAGCTAAGAAAATAGTTTTCCCGTTGGATTTAACCTTGATAAGTATAAAGTTTTTAGATTTAAATTTGCTATAACTCAAACCAGTTTTTATACACGCAGTTAAAACTTTAGCTATACTGTAGGTACCTAGTTAACCGTAATATCTTCGCAGTTTTTTTTTTATACTACGCCGGTGGCAAACAAGCATACGGCCTGCCTGATGTTAAGCAGTCTCCGTAGCCTATGTACACCTGCAACTCCAGAGGAGTTACATGCGCGTTGCCGACCCTAACCCCACCCCCCCTCGTTGAGCTCTGGCAACCTTACTCACCGGCAGGAACACAACACTATGAGTAGGGTCAAGTGTTATTTGGCTGCGGTTTTCTGTAAGGTGGAGGTACTTTCCCAGTTGGGCTCTGCTCTAGATCTGGAATGACATCTGCTGTGCTGTGCCCTACCACACAAGGCGAGATGACATTCACATTACCCATACCTCTCTTTTGGACGTAGTTTAAGGACATACCCGGGTCCAAAACCCTTTATCTGAACCATGCGATAGATATTGGGATACTTGTAGTTTTAACCGATATCAAATATAAAATAAAATAGGAGGCTGGCTCAACTGGACTGGGCTGGAAAGAGCTGGAAATAGCCGTTCGAGATCGCGCCAAATGGAAAACTCTTCTGGGAGCTCTATGCCCTAATAAGGGATAACAGGATTACATCATCATCATCATCAAAAATTAGTCAAGTTCAAGTTCTAAATTAGTCAAGATCGTTGGTCGTATATTTACGATTATTAGTTTTCGAAAAGCGATAGATGGTATAAATTTTCGTATGAATTACACTTCACATCTTTACCTACAATTTGTCTCATTTCATGAACTATATGGGATGGGGTTTCTCGAACTTTTTGAATAAAATAGGCATGCCTAGCCTATAGATATATTTTTTGGACACATTTTATTTCATAATTCGAAATCATCTATTTGTACTTAAAAAGGGTTTTACATAAAATGTGTTATAGAAGTTACATGTCCTAGTTACTCAGTCACTTTTTAGACGTTTTTTTGACAGGATGCAATTGGATCCTTATAATACATTGTTGTACTTTATAAGATTACCTTAAATGAATTAATTACTAAGCTACATTAACTCAAATAGAGTGCACAATTAGTTAAGTTTACAATTTACACATACAGGCCAGCAATTAAGAGCTGCCGGTGAAGGCCATAAAGTACCTAACGAATGACTTTTAAGCGATCGGTACTTTTTTTATAGATTCATCATCGCCGTCGCGTTGTCCCGGTATTTTATCACGGCTCGTGGGAGCTTGGGACCCGCTTGGCAACTTACCCCAAGAATTGGCGTAAGCATTCGCTTTTTACAAAAGCGACCGCCATCTGACCTTCCAACCAGGGATAGGAACCGGTTTTTTGGAAAAACTTTGAAATAAACATATATTTCGGTTTATTTTATACTCCAAATATAGGACTCGGTAGTGTTTTTAGATAACGACTTCGTATTATTAGATTGCCCAATTAGAAAGGAAATAATTAACAAAGAACGAAAAAATACCGTTTTCGTTCCCATACATACAGGTTATATTAAAGTATGTAACTTTACTTTTGAGTGACATTAACGTGAGACACTTCATTCGGTTCTTGTCTGTTTAAATTTTTTTGTCTTTTAATTATTTATATAAGAATTCAAGCCTTGGCGACCCTCTACATCTCTAAGGATAATTTAATATATATTTTTATATTTTATCTCTGACACTTAGAGACTTATACATCTCTAAAGAATTTTAGTATTTTATGGTTTTATTTTTTTATCATAGTTTTTTTTTGTGTAATTTGACTTTTAGAGACAGTATACATCTCTAATAAAGTATTTATTATTTCATAGATTCGATATTTGTAATTGTTTTTTTTTTTTTTAATTTATTGTTTGTAAAAATGGACATGTAAAAGTGCCCCTGTGGCCTATTTGCTGAATAAATGTTTGATATTTGATATTTGATACAAAAAATACCGGTTTTCGATCCCTGCTTCCAACCCAGAGGGTAAACTAGGCCTTGTTGGGATTAGTCCGGTTTCCTCACGATGTTTTCCTTCACTGAAAAGCGACTTGTAAATAACAAATGATATTTCGTACATAGGTTCCGAATAACTCACTGGTACGAGCCAAGGTTTGAACCCGCGACCTCCGGATTGCAAGTCGCATGTTCTTATCGCTAGGCCACCAGCGCTTCTCGCACTTTTTGTAATAGATTATTACATTAAATTTATGAATCTATAATTTCGGAACCCTCAGTCCTTGCCTGGCCTGCTGGGATAGGATGAACACTTTTAAATTTTCTCGCAACGCTGGCTTTTAACCTTCTTACTATAAACATATTACTTAAAGCGTTAAACGAACACAACTTAGTAATATTTATATTAAAGTTAATGGTTCTGCATGAAGACTTATTACACACGTTTTTATTTTTTTAGTTTTATAGTAGGTATATGATTTTTATTAACTTTTACGTTTTCGATTCATATCTTGTAAGCTGAGCTTGAACTACTTACTAATTAGGGTTCCGTACGAATAAGGTACAAAATGGACCCTTATGATGCGACTCTGTCCGTCCGTCTGTCTGTCTGTCACATCGTTAAATATCTCGAGAACCGCTTAAGCTATCGATTTGAAATTTGGAATAGTTATGAAAAACGCAAACCCATACACATTGGAAGTATTATTTTATTTTTGTTAATTATGGAAAATGCCTAACATCAAGAGGGGGCAAAATTTTAAAGTCTAGTGACTAGGACAAGTGGGGTATCATTTGAAAGAGCTCAAATTGTACATTCCAAAATAATGCTTTCTTTGCTTTTCATAGAGAAAAAAAAAAATTCTGAAGGCAAATGTGAATAAAAAATATACAGACCTCTATCTTGATAACTTTCTTATAATAACCTTTCCGATTTCAGTTTGCAATTTAACAAACAAATAGCTTGCCAGCCCCGAGGCATAGATTAGTATATATTATGTTATAGTAATCCTCTGTATATATCCACTATCTATATTGTTATTCTAAATAAAATGCTTGTATAATATTCGAATAATAACAAAAATTACGTAAGTTAGTTATCACTTTGATGTCAAAATTTAAGTTTTAAATGGCCTGTTTCCTAGATCCGCGAATTAAAACTCGCATGAGGTAATTTTTATTTCTGAAAATAGTAATTGTTAGAATTGGTAATAAATAAAAATCAGATTAGAATATTTCACTTGACGTAATTTTACACAGACGCTGTCACTTTTCTCATTGTCGTATTCTGGTTATCGGTTACACGCCAATTCTGGCTTCAGTTCAGTTCATCATTCTAGTCAGAATGACGAGAATTATCGTGTAACCCTCGGACTGATGGACTGATGGTCTGGACTGTTTTTTTTTTAATAATATTCGTCAGTCCGTTTTAAATGACAGGAAACTGATCGTGTAACCTGTTTGGGTCATTCTCGCGTCAGTCACCGACCACGCCAAAACGGAGCAAGACGCGTCGCAAGATTTGCCGCCCGCACTGTATCCCCCGCCGCCACCAGCACCAAATGAAACAGAAAAGGAGTTTATTACAACTTTAAAGTCACTGCCACTTTTGTGGTATAAGAAGCACAGTCATTACTGTAATAGGTAAATATATAAAAGAGACGATGGTCTGGGAAACTCTCAGCCAACATATCAATTTTGAAGTAAATCAATCAATTCCGAAAAGCGTACGTTTCACGAAAAATGAAATTCCCATTCCCGTCCGCCGCATGCTAACGGATCGACTGCTTTTTGCGGATTTTTCGCCGGTATTTAAATTACCTCCCAATTTTTTCGCAAGTTCGACCGTGGAATCGAATGTTGAAAAATACATTTTTTGACACATTTGCGTATAGACTATAATCAAATTTTGAGATGGCTTTTCGTTTTTCGCAATCTATTTAATCAAGTTTTTACAGTCCGATTGAGCTGAATTTTTTTGAATATTTACTCAAACAAATAATTTTTTTATATAACTAAAATATTCTATTTCAGTTTATCGAATCAAATGGTTTCTTTCATTGGAATATACAAAATATGTTCATAGTGTCTCTGTGTACTCAACAAAATTATTCTATATTATTTTCAAATCAACTCAAAAACTTTTACGAGAATCGGTTGAAAAATGTGGTCTGTAGTAGACCATCCAGAGGTATACGAAAGCATTTTTGTGTGAACTGAAACGAGCTGACCTTTCGTTTCGTCGGTCAATTAGTTTAGATTGAAGGAATTATCTCGTGTATCACTGTGCGAATGGGCAGAAGATAACAGTGGTCGATTGGAGATCAATATATTCCTGTCCGTTATATCTGACACCTGCTAAATGCCGGACGTAATAATCCTGGGATTAACCTGACGGGCTCGATGTCGGTTTTGAGCTTCGCATCTTGCTGATTCGACTCTGCCGATTAAATCGCAAATTCACAGTGATTTTGCAATGTATATTGATTACCTGCCTAGGAAAACAAACAACTAATCGCCCTGTTATCTGAACACCTCGCGAACCCATGGCTTCACACTTAAATATGAAGAATTTACAAAAACGGAATTTAGAAAAACTTTAAACTTCCTCCTACTTGTCCTAACAATTATGTGTCAGGCCATGCTCATTGTAGGGTTCCGTAGTTATCATTCTTTCAGAATAGGCTAATCAGGAGCTATTAGTTAGTATGTACCTATCTTATACATTACAAGCTAAGGGAGTACCTTCGCAACGCTTTGTACGTTTCTTACTAAGAAGAGAAGACATTTTGCAATGACTCAAAAACGGCTGGACCTACGACCGCTATAGTTTTAACTGAAATTATTTATCAAGTACGAGTATTTGTAACATTTTTGTTTCATATTTTTTAGATCCGTGGTTCAATAAGATGGGGTGGGGAACATATTTTTTTTACTTACGGAGCGATTGTTTCCGAAAATATTCGTGATAGAGACGTATTCGTTTTGAAAGATCCATCCAACGATACCCCACACCAGTGCAAAATTAACAGTTTGTATGGGAGGTACCCTACATTTTTTTATAGTTTTTATTTTACATTATTTATTTTTTACTTTCTGTCGCCATGCATGAGTTAGGTATCCATGCCAAATTGCAGCTTTCTACGATTGACGATCACGGGGCAAAGCCGCAGACGACGGACAAACGGACATGGCGAAACTATAAGGCTTCCTAATTGACTACGGAACTCTAAAAATAAAGAAACTTTGGTATAAAATGCACCAATGGGACCCCTTAGAAGTTTCCTTTTGTAATGACTTTTTCGTCTTTAATTCAAACTTTGCAATTTCTCTTGGTTTTTACCTGCGCATTATGACTGCCCCACTTCGAATTCTCTTTTAATATTCTCTAGTGTTGGTTTAATTAATGCCAAGCAATTAAATTCAATATCCACTTAGGCAATTATTTTTGTATGGACTTAGTTTTAAATTGCTACCTCCTAGAATATTCCTTAATTAGGGCTTGTTATTAAAATCTGGCGGCTCTCTACCGCGCACTATAATTAGGCCGTTTGTTTACTGATCTAGTGAATGCGAAAGATCGAAGACCTGCCGCTTACACAATAGCGGCTAGGCATCACGACTAAATTCCATTAGCAATCCAGTTACTGAAGGAAATACAGCTGTGTTAGGATTTGAACAAAATTAGGCGGAATATTTCCGCGGAATATGAAATAAAAACATTAGTAATTTCATTTTAGGTTAATTTTGAAAATTTTCGTGTTGCATATCTTTAAGACACAGCGATACTTGTTCAAATGCCGAGGTGCGTGTGTGCAAAGTGAGGCTAAAACTTACATTACATTTTTCACCACAGCAGTTTTAGCAAGCGTTCTTCACGGCGTGAGAAAATCTTCTTTTAAATTTTAAAGTCGCTGACAAAAGACATCAGCGTTTATTTGCGGACCTCTTGAATAAATTAGGAACTTAACACACAGTAAATGGATTTTCCCATTGAGTGCTTCGTAAATCAATTTGAGACCCAAAAAAGTCTAAGCATGTTTTTTTACAGTCGTCAACATAGGGAAACCAATGTAAAAACGGCCTTCATGCCTTCTAGAATTTATCAGTCATGAGGTCACACTTTTACATGTTTTTGAGGCGATGCTCTACTAGGCTGTAGATATTATATCCCTGGTGATCGTTAAAGATATATAAAATAAAGTGTTTAGATGAGTTTTGTATTTGAGCTCCAGAGAGATCTAAAGGTACGTTAGTATTACGCCGATTTAGTTTTTAACACACTTTTATTAGGTCGACCTGTATGTAACTATGTAATGGAATCTAAGGTAACTAATTTAACCATCTTCCAAGGATCGTAGCGTCATGAAAATTGGCAGCTGTATGTAGTTCTGATGACAATACAATAATATGCTAATAACGAACTGATCTGATGATGGACCCGGAAGAAATGAACTGGAACTTCATGATGGAACATCGTATCATAGCTGTGTTTGGATTTGTTAGAAAAGTCTTGTAATGAACTTTGACCATGACTTTGAAACTTAGTCTGATGATGAAGCCGGATGATAGGCACTGGCATTCCACGATGGAATATCGTATCATAGTCGTGATCAGTTGCAATTTGCCAATCTACAAAATCAAACAAAAAAAAAACAATTGAAAATTAAAGGTTTCGACTCCTTTTGTACCAGATGATTTGACTGTGATGCAAATCTCTTGTATTAACTAACGATCATATTCGTGTCTGAATTTTTTTATCCCTATCAACTTTTACAATTCTAGAGTTAGCTGCGATAAAATGTGTTATACAAATATAGGCATATACGCTGTTTATAGTAGGAAAACAAATAATTTCTTAATGCGATAGTTTCTTCCCAACGGTAGTTAGGTGCTTTTTTTTGCAATCTTCATTCGTTTAAAGGATTTTAAAACTTGCAACTGCTACTGGTTGAAAATCAACTTACAAACGACGTTTACTAAGATCAGATTTTACATCAGGCATTGTATAAATAATAATAATAACCGGGGATGACCGCCCTGGCCCGCAGGATTTTATAAGGATTGAGCGAGGAATATTCCAGGGTGATAGTCTGAGTCCCCTGTGGTTCTGCCTAGCTCTGAATCCCCTCAGCACCCTGCTAAAGGATTCGGGACTAGGTTGCCGGCTTCGGAGAGAGGGTGAAGTCATTTCTCACCTTCTGTACATGGATGATCTCAAATTATTTGCACCAAATAGCCAAGACTTGTTGGAGCTACTGAAAACCACCGAAGTTTTCAGTAGTGCCATCAACATGGAGTTTGGTGTCGATAAATGTGCGGTTATGCATGTACAGCGGGGGAAGGTTGTAAATTCAACAAATTTACAACTTTCTGAGACAATGTCTTTCAGATCTATCTCTGAATCAGAAACCTACAAATACCTTGGTATGACACAGTCGTTGGGTATTGAGGACGAGGGTATTAGACAGTCGGTGAAGGAGCGCTTTTTCAGTCGGCTCACAAAAGTCCTTAACAGTCTTTTGTCAGGAGGCAACAAAGTGCGCGCCTTCAACGCCTGGGTAATGCCCCTACTCACATACTCCTTTGGCATACTAAGGTGGACTCAGACCGAGCTGGACGCCCTGGATCGGAGGGTCCGACTACTGCTAACCACACACCGTATGCTACACCCACGCTCGTCAGTTATGAGATTGTACATCTCACGGAAGTGTGGAGGTCGCGGCTTCCTAAACGCCAAAGATCTCCACAACCGCGAGGTGTGCAATCTCAGGAATTATTTCCTTAACAACGAGTGTGGGATGCATCGTGATGTGGTGGCAGTAGATAGGAACCTCACGCCGCTCTCCTTGGCAAACGAGAACTGGCGCAAACCTGTGGTACTAAGTACTGCGGATCGCAAGGCGGCATGGGAGAGTAAGGTGCTACACGGGCGGTTCTACAAGGCCCTCACGGGACCCGACGTAGACCTGCTCGCGTCGGTGAACTGGTTACGATTCGGGGACCTCTTCGGAGAAACCGAAGGTTTTGCCTGTGCAATTGCGGACGAAGTGATGATGACGAACAACTATCGGAAATATATCCTGAAGGACGGTACGGTCGACATTTGTCGGGCATGCCGCCGTCCCGGAGAGTCACTCAGGCATATCATTTCCGGTTGTTCTCATCTTGCTAACGGCGAGTACTTGCACAGACATAATCTCGTAGCCAGGATTATTCACCAGCAACTTGCTCTTCTATACGGCCTTGTGGACCGCGAAGTACCGTACTACAAGTACTCACCTGCGTCAGTTCTCGAAAATGGTCGTGCCACGCTCTATTGGGATCGATCTATTATTACCGACAGGACTATTGTAGCCAATAAGCCTGACATCGTGATAATAGATCGATCGCAACGCCGGGCCGTGCTCGTCGACATCACCATCCCCCATGATGAGAATCTCGTGAAAGCCGAGAAGGACAAGTCCAGTAAGTACCTAGACTTGGCTCACGAGATAACCGCCATGTGGGATGTTGATTCGACGATCATTGTCCCGATAGTCGTTTCAGCGAA